>NW_004444017.1:12363650-12385665 GCF_000243295.1 Trichechus manatus latirostris
TTCCAAAATGTACTAAAATTAGCATTTAAAGCATATATTTGAATGTTTATTTCTGTATTAGATGTCTTTCATTTTGTATGTAAAGACGGAAAGAGATACAGCATGAAGAAACATCTGGTGTATGGAATGACCCAGTTTATTTCCTGAGAACTTTGTGTAGGCAGGATCAGTGGAATGTGCAGTGATGTATCCTGGCAGTTGAGAGAAAAGTTAATAATAACCATCTCCACAGGATGAACAGTGGCCACTCACTGAGCGTGTTGCTAAGGGCCAGCAAGAAGTGAATGAAAAGAATTGTCCCTTCGTTCCCTTTATGGAGATGCTGACAAATGAAGTGAGTTTACCTCAATGAACCAGAAAGCCCAAAGGTAGTGGTTTTACTTTGTGGTTTGTTTCCTGGGGTCACTGTAGAGCTGATGTGGGTGGTAAGGAGGGTTCCTTTGACCTTGGAGTTCTTAATACCATTTTCAGACTTGAACAAGAGCAAGTGAGGTCTTAGGAATATTTCAACAAAGGCACTCCTACTGGGATATTTTCTGAAATATTCTTTTAAAGATTTTGAGGCACTGGGAAACCGTGGAAATATACTCTTCGGAGTCAGGCGGACCAGGGTTTGAATGCCAGTTCTACCAGTCTGTGACTCTAAGAAAATTATTTAGTCTCCCTAAGCCTTAGTTTCTTCATCAACCAAATGGTAAAATTAATAGGTGTTGTGAAAATTTAATAAAATAATATACGCAAAACTCAGTGCTGGGAATTTAATAAATATCCAAAAATATTAGTAGTTCCCTTCCCTCCTCGGGGTTACTTCAAAATATTCACTGAAGATATGTTGAATAGAAGACTTTGCAGAAGAAAATCGATTAAGGGAAAATGGGAGAAAATACATTACGAAGCAAAATATAAAATTTTGTTGGAGTTATTCAATTTGTTTACTTAGGTACAATTCTTTCTGGAGACATTTTCTTGTATCTACAAGAATCTTCGAAGATTTCTCATCAGCAGGTTTCTCCTAACTTCTGTTCAACTTTTACTTGGATAATACAGAGATGTAGGTATTTAGAATAACGAGCAAAATCCCCTTCTAGGGTATATTGCAGGGTACTTTAAACTTACTGCATATACAAGGTAAATAACTCCTAATATGAGACAACAAGCAAAATGCCTGTGGAATCAATTTAGAAAAATGTTTAGGAAGTTCTACAAACATGTTTTTATAAATGCACGCTGCCTGCAGCTTGCCTGACTTTAAGAGTTGCTATAACAACCAGCAGGCCCCTCTGCAGCCTTGGCACTCTGCATTCTTAGGTCTTTCGCTAAGAAATGTTATTATCTTGTCTGGGGTGTTAGCTCATTTGTTTAAAGCATGGTACTAATAAAGTCAAGGTAGAGGATTCAAAAGTCTACATTAGCAATATGATTCTATGCATGGGCCCTCTTCCAAGGCAACTTGCTCATTCATTCAATGCACTCATTCAAAAATACTTACTGACATAGAAGTTTCCTAGACACATCCAAATACCTTGAGGGACCAAGTTACTAGGGCAGGGGACTATGGTCTCAGGGGACATCTAGGCCAATTGGCATAACATAGTTCATAAAAAAAACAGTTCTACATCCTACTTTGGTGAGTAGTGTCTCTGGTCTTAAAAGCTCACCAGCGGCCATCTAAAATACATCTATTGGTCCTATCTGGAGCAAAGGATAATGAAGACAACCAAAGATGCAAGGAAAATATTTCGGTCCAAAGGACTAATGGACCATATGAACCATAGCCTCCACTAGCCTGAGCCTAGAAGAACTAGATGGTGTCCGGCAGCCACCACCAATCACACTGACAGAGATCACAGTAGAGGGTTCTGGACAGAGTGTGAGAAAAATGTAGAACAAAATTCAAATTCACAACAAAAGACCAGACTTACTGGTCTGACAGAGACTGGAGGAACCCCCGACGCTGTGGCCCCTGGACACCCTGCTAACTCAGAAGTGAAGCCACTCCTGAAGTCCATGTTTCAGCCAAAGATTAGATAGGGCTATAAAACACTAACACACGTGAGGAATGTACTTCTTAGTTCAGTCAAGTATATAAGACCAAATGGGCAACACCTGCCCCGAAGCAAAGATGAGAAGGCAGGAAGGGACAGGAAACCTGGACTAATGGACATGGGGAACCTGGAGTGGAAAGGGGGACAGTGCTGATACATTGTGGGAATTATAACCAGTGTTACAAAATAATTTGTGTGTAAATTTTCAAATGAGAAACTAATTTGCCTGTAAACTTTCACCTAAAACACAATTGAAAAAAAAAAACTTACTGAATGCCTGTCATGTACCAGGTACCGTTTTAGGTGCTAGGGATAAAGCAATTAAAAATAAAATCATTTCAAAGGGCCTGATCTGGTGATGCTTATATCTGGATGTGGAAGATGGGGAGGGAGACAGCCACGAAAGAAACAACAAATAAACATGCATATAGGGCTACATGTAGATGATAAGTACTATAAAGTCAAACAAAGCAGGGAAAGGTGCTTTGCTAGACAGGGCAATCGAGAGAGACCTCTTGATGTGGTGACACTGGAGCAGAGACGTGGACAAAGCAAAGGAGAAAAGTTGTAGCTAACTCATGGAAGAACATCTCAATCAGAAGAATAGCAAGCGCACAGGCCCCGAGATGAGAGGGCTTAGCTGGACTTGGACCATTGAGGTGGCTTGTATGATTGAAGTAGAATACTCAAGGGAAAGAATTGTGGGTGGTGAAATTAGAGAAGGAGAGATGACCTGTTCACACAGGGTCTTGGAAGTCCTTGTAAGGATTTTAGATTTTATTTTGAGTGAGATGGGAAACCCATGCAGGGTGATGAGCAGAGGAATAACATGATCTGACTTAAGTTTTTAAAAAGGGACAATTGGGGGTCAAGGTGGAGGGAGACCAATTTGGAGGCTATTGCAATAATATAGGGGAGAGATGATGATGGTGTAGAGAGGGTGGCAAGTGCTGAGAAGTCATCAGATTCTTGATGTATTTTGGAGGTAGAGTCGTAGGATTTGCTGACGGAGTACATGTGAAGTATGAGGGAAAGAGTGTATTCAGGGATGACACCAAGTTTTTCTCTTGTGCACTAGAAATTGAAGATACCAATTTACTGAGAAAGGACGATTGGGGGAAAAAAAAAGCCGTGTGTGTGTGTGTCTGTGTGTGTGTGTGTGTCTGTGTGTGTGTGTGTGTCTGTGTGTGTGTGTGTGTGTGAGAGAGAAAGAGAGAGAGAGAGAGAAAGAGGGAGGTAGAACCTAGAATGGAGATTTGAACGCATTCATTTTGAGATTTCTGTGAGACATCTAAGTGGATATGACAAGTAGACAATTGGCTATAAATAATAAAATCCCTTTATAGATTGCAGAGCCTGGGATGAAGATATAATTGTGAAAGCCATCAGTGTATACTTGGAAGAGATCACCAAAGGAGTACGTATGGAGAGAGAAAGGAAAAAGACAAAGGGCTAAGCCCTAGGGCACTCCAATGTTAGAGGTGGGCAGATGAGGTGGATCCAATGGGAGAGAATGAGGAGGAGTGACCAGCAAGCTAGAAGAACCACAAGACAATGGGGTATTAGAAGAAAACTATTTCAAGATGGAGAAACTTATCGGCTGAGTCAAATACTGCTGATAAGCCATATAAAATGAAGACTGGGAATTGACTATTGTTTTTGGCAAAGAGGAAGTCATTGGTGATTGTGTTGACAGCAGTTTTGTCAGTGTGATTGGGAGAAACGTCTCCTGTTCAAGAGAGAACAGGAGGGGAGATAGTGATTATTGACATCTTTTTTGAAGAATTTTGCTATAAAGGGAGATGAGAAATGGGGCAATAACTGAAAGCAATGCAGGGTAAAGAGAGTATTTTTAGTTCAAATTAGGATCTATTATATGTTTAAAGAGCCCTGCTGGTGCAATGGCTAACCGCTTAGCTGCTAACCCAAAGGTTGGTGGTTTGAACCCACTAGTGGCTCCGCTGGAAAAAAGACCTGGTGAACTGCTCCCATAAAGATTTACAGCCTAGGAAACCCTATGAGTGGTTTACTCTGTCATATAGCGTCACTATGACTCAGAATCAACTCGATGGCACATAACAACATGATATATTTGTATGCTGATTGGAATAATCAGCAGAGAGGGAGAAACTGATGATGCAGGAGGGAGAGAGAATGTTGAAACTTCAAGGAGGCAAGAGGGGCCTCACAGCTTAAATGTGATAGGTTTCATTCATCCACTCAACAAAAATTAAATAAGCATCTCCCATGTACCAGATATACAGTCAAATACTGGGGACACAGAAATGAACAAAACACAGTTCCTGTTATCAGTTAGCGCATGTGCTTGAGAGGGGAAACAAGCAATTCAGAAACTAATAATTCAGATTCAATGTAGTAATGATAATGTTAGAGAAACGTATGCATTGTTCTGTTTGGGCTCTTTTCATTATGGCTTATGCTGATTCTTGGGCGACCATATCATTATAAGATCTTCAATTCTATAATGCAGTCACTTGTTCTAGATTGTACTACTAATTGGACTAATAATTCAGGCAAGAGTTCTGAGTGTGAGTTAGTGCTGTGGCTGCACAGATACAGTTGTGACAGTTTTGAGAAATGTTTATCCATTACCCATTGCTGATGAATCAATTCCGACTCATAGCGAACCTACAGGACAGAGTAGAACTGCCCCATAGGGTTTCCTAGGCTGTAATCTTTACAGAAATAGACTGCCATATCTTTCTCCCACAGAGTGGCTGGTGGGTTGGAACCACTGACTAAGCGCTAAACCCCTGCACCACCAGGGGTCCTTGAGAAATGTTTAGCAGATAAATAATATTTGGTGATGGATTGACCGGGGATGGAGTAAAGAAGAAAGAGACTCAAAGACAACTCCTAGGTTTCTCATACTCAATATCCTGGAGGTAGAGATGCTGAGAAACAAATTACTAACAGGTAACACGGATAGATTGATCATAAGAAGAATCTAGGACCTTTCTTTAAAAGAAAAAAAATTAAGGGTTTTTAGGTACCTGATACTTTTAAAAAAAGCTTAAAAGGAGCCAGATATTTCTGTCTATAAAAAGAGAAGAAAAAAAAGAAAGAAAGAAAAAGATCTGATCTCTATGTGATGTCACAAATCCCTCCAAAAAATAGAAGACAGGAAAGGCTAATAATAAGATTCTAGAATGTGTTTTGACACACTCCATAAGAAACTTAAAAAAAAAAAAAAAAAAAGCTCCTGGTAATAGACGTCTTTATTTTGCCCTAGGATAGTTTGAGAAATTTGATGAAAATTAGTTGGAACACATAGTTTCAGTGCTCAGTGGTTCTAGACATTTTGGGCCCTATGGAAACATTGTGAGTATTCTTGGAGTTTTGGGCGAAGTGAAAGTGGCTGACCTAGCCACCTACTTTCAGGTTAACTCCTTGAAGCAGGAAGCTTCATGGTACAATGCAGTACTTTTCACTTTTTCCCACTCAAGCACTCCCACTGCCAGAGGGATGAGAATGAGCCCCCGGGATGGCAGATGAGGAAAGGGGGTGTCTGAGGGTGTAACCTGAAGCTGCCAGTTGCAAACACGAGATTTTTTTGAAATACGGCATTTTAACTTTAACATTGAAGCAAAATTTATATTCAGTTCCATAAAATATCCTTTATTTTCATACAAAAATAATGGACTCTACTCCTTCTCCCATTATACTCTGCTCCAAATCACTGAGTAAAACCAAAGCTTTGGAAAGACATGTCATATTTTATCTTACGGCTTTGATTGTGCCCTTGTGTCCTGCCACATACCTCTGGCACGCTGAGAAGCCCAGTGGAAGTGAAAAGAACACAGAATAAAGTTTAAGGAGATCCGGGCTCTTAATTTTTTTTTTCTTTTAAAGAAAGGTCCTAGATTATTCTTTTGATCAATCTATCCATGTTACCTGCTAGCAATTTGTTTCTCAGCATCCCTACCTCCAGTTCTACATTATTTTTGTTTTATTTATACCCTACGTATCTCCAAGAGTGCAGCCCTGGTGGCACAGTGGTTAAGAGCTCCACTGTTAACAAAAAGGTTGGCAGTTCGAATCAACCAGCCCTCCTTGGAAACCTTATAGGGCAGTTTTATTCTCTCCTATAGGGTCTCTATGAGTTGGCATCGACTTGATGGCAATGAGTTTGGTTTTCGGTTTTTATTTCCAACAGGAGTTTGGAGCAGCTATGTGACTTTCGGAAAATTGCAAACACTCTGTGCCTTGGTTTCCTTATCTATGCAAATATGGAGGTTGTTTTTAACAAACTAAGAGTCTAGCCCCTTTTGGTTCAAACAAAACGTTAGCAAGGTTAATGGATGGTGGCATCAAATGCATGTTGTGGACCCAATTAACTTTTTGGATAAAATAAATACTCAGTTAAGGACTAAGTCATGGAGGAAACTGAATTTAAAAAAAAGAAAAACTAATCGTAGAAGATGATTAGAGGAAAGAATCCATATTTTTGACATGTGCTATAAGAAGTGGTTATTTCTTGAGAAGTGGAATTGCAGCTTTCTACTGAAAGATATCAATCCTTCAAGGCACCCTCAGCAAGCCCACAGGCAAACTCCCACCTCAGTAGACTGAATAATTGGCCTATAAAAATATCCTGTTGAGATTGAGATGCTGAGGATGATGGGGAAAGGTTCATGTAGGCGAGTGCCCACACTGGATACGCTCACTGAGGTGGCAACAACAATCTGACTTCTTAGGGTCGTCCTCTTCTTAGCACTACCCCATTCTCATGTACTTTTCTGACTGGCTTGATATTATCTTTAAAGCTTGCCACCGATAATGCTGATACTTGCAGTTTTTGACATGGTGGCAATGATCCAAATCGATTGTCATCATTTATCAGTATCCACAATAGAATTTACAGTATTCACAAAGGAGATAACGGTTATCTGTGAATTTCAAGTGGGAAAAACCCTAGAATCAAAAAGCAAAGACTATGATATGTATCCAGTGAAGACTTATAAAAGCATGACATTTCCCCTGAAGGTAACATCACCCTGAGTTACCTCCAGCGTGGAATTATTTTACTCTGTGAAGGGAGTTCGTTGGCGATGCTGGATCAGAATGGACTGCCTAAGAAACCTCTCCTCAAGGGGACATGTGGTCTTTGAAACACCTGGCCTGCTTTCCTTTGTCTCTAGAAACTTTGGTGACCTGACAGTCAATTACTTGGATATAAGGATGCCCGCCAGGTCTCCTAGTCTGTGCTGTATTTCTATCAGCAGATGGTTGAGGAGACTTTCTTTTTTGGCCACACCTGCCATTTCCTTCCACAGATGATAATTTCCTTTTATAAAACGGAATCCTCTTTTGCCAAGACAAGGATGAATACGATTTATTTTAAAATACATATAAAAATTATTATAAAAGATACCATATGTAGAAAACTAAAAACTAACATCACCCATATAAAAATTCTGAATTCTGCCACCAGTTGAGTGAATGACCTTGGGTGAGTCACTTACCCTTTCTGAATCTATTTCTTCATTTGTAAAATGTGCATAATACTTTCTTGCCTCATGGGACTAATGAGTTAAAAACCACAAAGTAGCTGCATGCTGTCATGGATTCTGAAAAAGCCAAGTTCAAACACTAAAATCCTATAAATAGCATTGTGTCTTGCCATATAAAGAGACAGCATCGTTAGTATCCTGTCTCAGCTGCATGGTTGGTGAAATTAGGGCAAAGACCATGAATGGGTTGCCCAGGACACTGATTCAGACTACTAGGCAATCGGGAAGGAAGCCTTTATCTAGGAGCTCATTATTTCCTACTGGAATGCTGCTGTGCACGCTTAGAATTGAGGTGGAGCCCTTAGCCACACTGACGGCTAATTTGAAGCTGTTTGAATGGCTCCAGGGATTCCAGTCAATAAACAGGAACTGGCCTGTTCATCTGTACATTCTTCTCAAATTGGTGGAAATAAATCCTCAACACTTGATTTTCTGACCTGGTTCTCAGCCACTCAGCTCCATCCTGTGGTCTGGTACTGTGAGAAATTTTCCAGTCTGTTGGGAGCAAATAAGCTAATCCTTCCACTGTTTGTGGTAGAAGGGAAAGCGACTAGAGAAACAGGCTCCAAGAAAACAAGAAAAGTTCTGAGGCCTAGGAGAAGTGGAATTGTGTTGTGGAAAGGCTGGAGAAATGGAATTGGAGGTTACTGAGAAAGCCAAAATATAGACTAACTCAGAGAATAGAGCCACTCTTGGGTGGGAGCCGGGAGGATGGTTAGAGTCAAGAGTCAAATGCCCAAGGTCATTCTTTTGGGCATGGTCAGGTTCTTCAGCAGGATGGGGCAGGTAGGCTGTTTCAGGTCCAGGGAAGGGAGTTTACCTTCTACTGGGATGAAACAAGAGCTGAGGAACTGATTCAGCTGCAGCTCTGGATAGAGGCGGTTCAGTCTGACGGTCAAGCATGGCGCCCGAGTACAGCAACAGCAGAGCACAGTTCAAGCAAATAGTTCCAACTGGCAACCCAGGATAAAGAAGGATTCCAGTGCATGTGTATGGGTGGTGTTCCCTTCCCACATGTTATAGGGGATTCTGGGCCAGGGAACACAAATCCAGACAGGGCATAAATCTGTCAGTGTGTAGCAAGGCCTCAGTCACTTGGCTCAAAGAATATCAATTGCCGTCAAGTTAGGTCCAACTCATGGCAGTCCCATATGTGTCAGAGTAGAACTGTGCTCCGTAGGGTTTTCAATGGCTGAGTTTTTGGTATTAGATTGCCAGGCCTTTCTTCTGAGGCACTTCTGGGTGTATGTGAACCTTCAACCTTTCACTTAGCAGCCCAATGTATTAACCATTGCACCACTCAGGAACTCTTTCGATAAAACCTTTAGTAAAAAGATATGGGTCACATGGCATGGAGGGGGGAGCAAGATCAGAACTCAAGAATGAGACAGAGCCTGCTTTCGTTATCAGAATTGGGGCAGTGCAACAAGGGTAGCTTAGTAGTGAAAATTATTGGATGTGCAGTCAAAAAAGGTAGATTAGAGTTTAAATATATGCTGCCTTTGGTATGGCTTGAACTTGGAAGTGGGACACAAGCCTGAATCTTAAGGTAGAGAGCTGGTGAGTCTAACTGTGGTGAAGGAGGGCACGCTCATATTCAGAACCAAAATGAGAAGCAGAGAACCTGGAAGGTAGTTCTCTCCCCTCCCCACCATCCACCTTGCTGTCAGTCTGGACCGAGACTCAAAAACTGGTTTAAAACTTTTAAATGAGTCTGCGTAACTCACATATGAAGATAAATAAGGTAATAGTCCCTGGTTCAATAGCAGAGGAAGCTATCTAAATCTTATTGATCTTCCCATTCAAAACTGTCCATTATCACGCATCTCCTCAATGTATAACATTTGAATCTTAAGTGAAGACTGTATCAAAAAGGAAAAAATGTGAAAACTTTGAACCTAATCAACAAACATTAATGGGATGACTGTTCACCCAGTATTTATTTCTGTATTTATTACTCCAGTAAATCACAAGCAATGGATTGGCCCCTGTTCCAATTTGAAATTTTAGTTATGATTAATTTTAGACAGATAGGATAATTCTCTTTTATCTTCTGGCCAGTTACGTCAATTTTGTCAATCCATTGTCTAGTTTTATCCATGTTATTTTTTGATCTCTGTCATTTGCCACAGGGTGATGTGTTTAGAAGGCACATCAAGGTACACTGAGGGTTGTGACCTCCTTAATAACTTTAGAAATAATCTTTTGTGATTTGTTCCACTTTTATTTCTTAACATACGATTTTGCTTTGTAAAAATGGAAAGATAAATCTTATATTTAGGAAACATTTCATAGGGAAACTGGTAAAATTTAACTTATTTTTTTTTTCTCTGCAGTTCTTGAAGAACTAGCACATAAATCCAGATTAGGTGGCATCCTGTATACTTTTGAAAAGGGACCTTTTCACTTGCTTAGGCTGAATTCATACTGATAACCTCAATCATCTTGATTCTTCCCTTTTTCTAACTCCCAACGTCAAATTTTACCATGTTTTATCCATTTTTCTGCCATAGTATCTCTGAATCTGTCTCCTTCTCTCCATCTCTGTAGCCAGTAACTTTCTCACATCACTTAACGGGCCCTCCTGCCTATGGCCCCTCTTCCCTCCCATTTATCCGCCATATTGCCTCCAAAGTCAGAATACTAATACACAGATCTTACCATGACACAGTGTTCCTCCCAGCATTTTGTACAGATTTAAGTTCAAACCCCTTAGGATGGCATTTGAAATGCTGGTGATATGGCCTTATTTTACCTTTCTAACCTCATTTCCTACCTTTCCCCCATTCCTGACACATAATCACTGAGCCTCCAGCAACATCCCTGCATTTCTGAACATGCTCTGCATTACTTCGTCTTTATGCCTCTGTACATGCTGTTTCCTCTGCCCAGAAGTTCCTCCAGGGTTTCTGTATCTGTTGACCCCTTTAACTTATTCTTTAAGAACTTGCTGAAAGACCACTTCCTCTCTGAAATCTTCCCCGATTCCCAGAGTTGGAGTTAAACAAGACCTTCATGATGCTCCACAGCATTTGGTGTCCATCTGTATTGAAGAATTCTAGCTATATTGCATTGTAATGGTTTGTTCATAGGTCTGTCTCTTTCTCTCGGCTGGGGGTTCCAGAAAAGCAGTGGCTGTTGCTTATTCCTCTTTGCTTTATGTTTCTTCCTGCTTCTCCACCTGCTCTCCCTAACCTCCAGGGTCTAACACAGTCCCTGGCCCACAGTAAACACTCAGCAAACACTTGTTGGTTTAAAGAATGAGTGATTATGTCCTATGGGATTTCATGAGTCTCCTTTGTTTTGCGTTCTTAACTTACTTAATGCTTATCAAGGTAAATTCACTTCTTGTTCTACCTAACTGGATTTCGGATTCCAGGTCTCGGTCATTGCTCTCCTTTGGCACAAACTGATCTCACACTGCATGCCAAAGTCGATCTTACTCTTTTAAATTTCTTTGACAAAGTCTGAGGGTCCCAGGCCTTCTGCAAAGCACAAATAATAAGTTTCTTGAAGGCAGGGACTGAATTATCTGCCAAAAACAAAAAGCCCTGTCCTTCTTTGTCTCATTTGCTTTTACAGAACCACCGTTCCTGTAAAGTTCTTTTCCCTAATTTTTAACTTAAGCTTTTCATTAGATATAGGCCATTTTTCCCTGTGTCATCATCTTCTGAGACTGTAAATTATCCTGTTATTTCATTTATAATGGGAACATGTTTATTTTTCTGTGATGATGGCTCCCCTGAGACTTCCTTTTTCTTAGCTACATAAAGTTAACTTCCTCAGTGGCAAATTAAGGACAGATTACAAGCAGCCTGGGAACCAGGCTCCGTCACCACAGGGAGCCACCTACTCAGCCTCCTTCTGGTCAGCCATCCAAAGGATGCAGCTGCTAAGCCAGCCCAGCGCTGGGCTGCTCTCCCGCTGCCTCTCTTTAGCTCGTAGAGGGAGTTGAGAAGTCCCTTTCTCCATTAGGAACACTTGGTTTCTGATCCTGAGTTTTCTAAACTCTCCTTTTCTCCTCCTCCCCCTTCCCCAGCTGCCTACCGTCTCCCTCCCACACCGAGGGCTGCAGTGACTGAGCTCCAAGACTCCCCCTCCTTCTAGCGCTGCCGCTTGGTTTCCATAGCAACAGAAAGTGGTGGTGGGAAGCAAAAAATGCTGAACAGCAACTAGTGTTGGGGCTAGGGGGAGGAGGAGGTAAAGTGTGGGCCTCTTTGGAGGCTGTGGAATGAGAAAAAGGGGAACTCCCTGGAGAAAGGTGGGGAGAAAGAGGCCAGGTGAGAAGCCTTCAGAGGAGAGAAGAACAACGAGCCTCGCTGGGGCGGGGCGGGGTGGGGGACAGTGCATCGGCAAGTGCAAATTAACTTTGGTTGGAAAAAGAAGCCAGGAGGAAGAACTATAAGGAAAAGACAGAAAAAGTAACAGAGAATTCTATATATAATGATTGATTGAGGGGTTATGTTAGGTACAAAGGGGCCCTAGTGGCGCAGTGGTTAAAACACTCACCTGCAAACCGAAAGGTTGGTGGTTCGAAACCACCAGCCACTCCGCAGGAGAAAGATTTCAGCCTTGGAGACCCTATGGGGCAGTACTACTCTGTCCTATAGGGTAGCTGTGAGTTGGAATCCACTCAACAGCAGTGGGATTGGGTTTTTTGGATTAGGTACAAGCCTGGGAATAAGTGATTTTATTTTGAAAGTGCGTAGTGGAAAGCAGTGAGTGTTGTGGCAAAAAAATTGGGGCTTTAGAGATTAAGGTGGTGCAGATGGTTAAGGCACTCAGCTGCTAACTGAACCGTTAGAGGTTCGAGTCCATCCAGAGGAACCTTGGAAGAAAGACCTGTCAATCTACTTCTGAAAAATCAGTCACTGAAAAACCCTTTGAAACACAGTTCTACTCTGACACACATGAGTTTGCTATGCGTCGAAATCGACTTAACGACAACTGGTTTAACAACGAATAGTAATGATAATAGACCTGTTATCTTCTCTGAACCCGTTTGCTCCTTTGCTCACCTGTTAAAATAGAGTTATTAATACGTGCTTCAAGAAGCTGGTGTGAGGATCAAATAAAACACAGGAAGTGGCCACTCATAGTGAGTAAGGTAGCTATGATTTCAACATTGTTTTAGGTTGAGGAATGGTATTTCAAATGGGGCTTAGGGGTGGAAATTTAACTTAAAATCCTTTGAAAACTGTCCATTGTTGTATGTTTTGTTTTGGTGTTTATTTCAATTTCCCTATCATCTAAGTAGATGGTATCATGACAATATGTATCTCAGTATATGGTGCCAAGGCAATATTTAGTTCTAGTTCTTGCATCACAAAATGGGAGTTATCCTTTTCCTTCAAACAACCTCTCTATTCAGTCTTCATCTGTGCTTTCAAAAAACCTTCCATGATATTTACTCATTTCCTTTCCCATATAGCCACAATACTGTTGGCTTCATGACTTCTTATCGCTTTTCTTTCCTTTTAGTTCAAAAGGTTGGTAAAAAATAATATTCCGTGTCTGTCCAGAGTGATGCTTATGGTTGCCCATCAGTATTGTGTGAATGAAGGTCTGTGCCATCACTTCCTTCGGGACTGCAAGGCAAGGAAAGCTAGAAACATTGTGGTTTAAGTAGAATGCCGAAAACCTGTGTATTCCAGGCTGTCTTTGCTATCTGAGAAGAAGGATGTCAAATGACTGCAGAGGCTCTACTTCTCCATGCTTCCCTGTCCTGAAATTGGGACAATAATAACAATGATGATTAACACTTGAGCTTGATGTTCCAAGTGCTTTATATGGATGGGCTTATTTAAGCCTCGCCTCAACCCAGTGGACTTGGTATGCAGCTATTACCATGCTTGTTTCTACATGTGGCAATTGAAGCACAGAAACTTTAAGTAATTTACCCAAGGTAATATAGCTCGTAAGTGTCAGGGCTAGGATTGGAATCTAGTTAGTCTATCTTCTTAATCACTGTCCTACCACTCTATGGAAGAAATAACTGGGCTCTTTTAGCAACTGTGACTTGATGCTATTACTACTGCCTTTGTAGACAACTGTTTTTTTTCCTCACTTGATATTAATGAATATAGTAGGAATGTGTGACTGTGCCCCTGGCTTCTATTTCAAGATGTGTACTGAGCCCATTAGTTTATCTTTTTTTTCCCCCTTTCGATCCCAGTAAAGAACAGAAAAGGAATGAAAACATTGTGATCTCACAATCATGGAGATAACTGGAGAAAAGCTATATAGGTATGAAAGACTGCAGTGTGTTTCTGAAAGTCAGAAAGAGCATAGAAAAGCAATGACTGATGCAGTGGGGTGGCAGTAGCCTCAGGCTGGAGTATTTGCAGAGGACCCTGTATCAAAGTGGAAGCTCAACTTGTCCATCAGAACCTCAGAGGTATCTGTTGGAGAGAGTGAAGATAGGATAGGAGAAGAGATTGAGAAAAGGGGCAGAAAATGGGGACAAATTGAAAGTCTGTATGGAACAGTTGCCTCCCTACCCCAAGCACGCACTCATTCTCTCTCTCTGTGTATGTGTATCTCTGTCTCTCTTACACACACACACACACACACACACATCATTTACTTTACCCTCTCTTCCCAGGCCAAAAAGAAAACAGAGTCTTGTCCTCTACAGCAATTTAAAAATCCTTTCTGGGGAGCACTACAGCAACTAGGGCGGGTGTTGGCATCCCAGAGAAAAACATCCCTTTGCCTTCTGGTGTTTGGGATGCCTGGATCCTAATAGCCAGATCCCTCTGCTCACTACAAAGTGAAGCTGACAGTCAAAGAAAAGTGCTGATGTACCTAGAGCTTCCAGTTAGCCTTTCTGTTGCCTCTTTTTCAAACATGAACAGAAAACCACAAACAGCCAGTCACTGGAGGATAGCTTGAAGTATGACCGAGAAAGGTCAAGTTAAAAACAAAGCAAAACAGCAAAACTTAAACTCTAGAGAAAATTCCTAAAAGGGGGACTTCAAAACAAAAAACAACTAATCTCTAACTGGTAACCCTTGACGGGTTCAAAAGAATATTACATATAAGGAAAAAGAAAAGGGTGCCATGAAGAAGAAATAGAGAAGGAGAAAGAGCTCTTAGAAATGTAAAATTCTACTGCCAAAAACAAAACAAAAAATCAGTTGTAATATTAAAAGCAATGTCCTAGACTATAAGACAAAAAGACAAAGAGATGGTGAACATGAGAGAAAAGATAAGAAATATTGGGAAATGACTGAGGAAGCCTAATATCTGGTTAATAGAAGTTCACAAAAAAGAGCACATAGAAAATAAAGGAGTAGAGATGACCAAGGAGTAATAGAAGAGAATTTCCCAGAATATATCTTTATATTTAAAGCACCTACCACGTGTGAAACAGAGTGAGTGAGAAAAAGACACATACTTAGTCACATCTTAGTGAAACATCAGGACACCAAGGATAAAGAGAAGATCCTGAACACTTCCAGAGAGAGAAAAAAGATCACCAACAAAGGAGCCGACATTGGACTTCCCATCAACCACATCAAATGTTGGAGGACAAAGGAACAATGCCCTCCAAGCTCTGCAAAAAATTAGATTCAGCCTGGGATTACATATTCAAACCACAATATTCATCAACCATGGCGTAGAATAAAGGCATTCACAAGAGCTTGGAAATTCGCTTTTTGTTTCTCATCCATTTCTTTTTAAAAATAGTATTTGAGGTTGAGTTCCAGAAATATGAGGAATCAAATCATAAGTGAGGAAAACATCCAAGAAACAGTGGATTCACTTGAGGAGGGCAATGAAGGGAGTCTCAGAATGACGAATGTGTGGCAGTTCCAGAGACAAGCCCAGCTTGGGACAGGAAAACTAGGGGTTTTATAGAAGAGGGGAGCACCCTGGGAAAAACTAGATCAGAAAACCAGACATTTTAAAAGAGACTGTGGAAAACTTAAGGATAAAATAAAGGCAAAATATGCAAGTGAAAGGAAAACAATCAGGAATGACAGGAAAAATAAAAACAATTGTTAAAAATGAATAAAAGGTATGTTCCAGGAGAAGGTCCCTGCTTCTAGCTTAGGCAACTGGGTGAAGATGTGCAGCCATCATTGTCGATACCTGACCTTGTCAGAGTGGGAGTAGGAGTCCAGGTATGGGGTTTTCATCCCAGACAAAGATCCCCATAGCCTCTGAGTGGCATGGACCCAGGGAAACACTGGGTTTTATGGTACCACTGCAAGCTTGGACAATGAAGACTTCAGCAGGGACAACTAGAGGCCACAGGTTCTCCTGTTGGCCTGTCCACACTTGGGTCTCTGTGATTAGGGATGACAATGGGAGAAGCCCATACTGATGGCAGTGGAATTTCATGCTATCTCTGCAGGATGGCATTTTGGAGTCAAAACTAAGATGATGGAAAACATAAAAAAGTGGTATTTTTCATAACACTTGTGTTCGAGGGCTAAGATTCAATCTGTAACTGTATTGTGGGTGAGGGAATTCAGGCAAGGAAGAGATGACAGGATAAATGAGCTAAATCCTCATCTCTCATATCAGGAAGTCAGTAAATAATAACTAAAGTTGATGAACTCAGAACAAAGGTATAGACATATTATATGGCAATAACCTCCTGAAGTTTACAGAAATGATTCAAGTATTTGCTTCTGGACAGCGGGATGGGGAGTGGGAAGAGGAGTGCAGGAAACTGTTCTCATTTAAGTTTTATTTGCATGTTTGCTTTGATGTTTAAAAAATGCATGTGCTACTTTGAAAGTAAAAGACAATACAAAAGTGTACCCCTTTCTGACAATTCTACTTTCCGAACTTTCTTGCTATAGTGTAGTTGCTTCAGTTGTCCTTGGTAGTATTTTTCCTGTGTCTTCATGTGAATAACTTTTTTTGAAAGAGGGTGAGATTATAAACGAAATAATTAACCAATCACAGGCATCCACACATCCACTTGCAAAGACTCCTCCTCTTTCTCATTTGCAAGCAGGCTCTCTAGGACACAAGGGAGAGAGACCCTATTTAGCGTGTCAGTGTTTTGGTCATGGGGTAACAGGAAGCAGAGGAGCCTTAATTTTTAGCATCTAGACTTTGGCTCTGAAGACTGCTATTGAAATGGTAAGCTCTGATTACAGCTTTTTAAAGTGCATATTTTCCCTGTGCTAGAGAATAGTCTTCTGAATTAGTACTAATACAACACTTTCTAATAGGATCTCTGACACCAGAATTCACCACTGACACCAGTGTAATTACCGTCTCTGGACTCTCAGCCTTGTCAGGCAGCACAGATAACCACCTACAGCACAAGGTTGATGATTGGCCAGTTAATGGGCATGAGTGCTCCTGCGAAGCTCTGTAGGGGTGGCCAATCACTGCCGTCGTGAGTCGATTCTGACTCACAGCAACCCTATAGGACAGAGTTAACTGCCCCATGGAGTTTCCAAGGCTGTAATCTTTACAGGGGGCCCTGGTGGCACAGTGGTTAAGTGTTCAGCTGCTAACCAAAAGGTTGGCAGTTCAAAACCACCAGCAGCTCCTTGGCAAACCATATGGGGCAGTTCTACTCTGTCCTATAGGCTCACTATGAGTTGGAATCGATCCGACAGCAATGGGTTTGGTGCTGTTCCACTTGCCTGAAAGGCTGCTCCTATCCCTCAGCCCTTGTCAACCTGTGAATTTTTCCAATCCATCAACAGTTAACTTAAACCTGACTTCTTCTATGGAGGCTCACCTGAGTAGCTCGTGTTGAGCACCTCCATTCTATTCTGAATTATAGTTCCAACTGATTATAGTGATGAATGAGTGTGTTTGTGGTCATGTTTGTTTCCCTAGTATGTTGCAAGCTTCCTGAGAGGAGGGACTGGGTATATCATTAATTCTAAAAGAACTGAAATAGTTGATATATGTAAAGCACTTAGAACAAGGCCTGGCATAGAATAACTGCTATGTAAGTGTTTTGTTGTTTTTGTTACCATCATTATTATCATCATCAATTTTTGTATTTAAAGGCCCTAATATAATATCTGGCACACACAAGTGACAGCTAGGCAAATATTCCCTTATTTGAATTCTTGGAACATTTCAAACCATCTGAGTTTTTGGAGATAAGGACATTAATAGGTGTTTTCAGTAGTGGTCACGGTTCCAATGTGAAAGTGAGGATGATTTCTGTGGTTATTGGTAACTGAGAGCTGTGAATATCTTTGAAGAAGCAGAGGATCTCACAGGTGAGTAAATTTAGTTTTGGAGGGTATTTCAGATAATAGAAACAATTGAAAACAGATTTGCTGTTAGCTTTGAGAAAGTATACTAGGCCCTCTGGAAGATGAGCTTGTTAGGAGAAACACCTAATGTAACTTAAATAACTTCGTTTTCTTCAGTGCTATCTGGAAATAGAAGGCCAGTCAGTCTCAGACGGATGTTGCTCGGCTCAGCCTTCTTTCCTGTCTGTATATGTGATGTGCCCGTGTGTGCTGCCATCTGGGTAAGCCTATCTGGACACAGTGATGTATCATTAAGCTGTATTTCCATATGGTGCCTGTATAGTGTCTGAACATGATTCCACAAGGTAAGTTACACTTTCATTCATAGAGGCATTACATGATCCCCAAAACTGTTGCAGATCAGTGTCTCTTTTGTTCTTCAAACACTACACGCATTTTGCAATCTCACCACTTTTGTTCATGATTCCTTTCAATCTTGTATTATTTACCTCATTCCTCACTATGGATACAATCCTGCATCACCCTTTAAGGCTCACTCAAGGCCACTTCCTCCAGAGAGTCTTCCCTGATCACCTCAGCTCATAGATACGTCTCCCTTATCGAGTTTCATATAAATTCATAGGTGTTAACACTTATTTCTTTCATAGTTGCATTCTATGCTATCAGAATACTTACTCTATTGTCCTTTATTGCTATTTAGCTGCACGGTATGCTAGTCCTAGTTCCCTGAGTAGACTGTAGAACCTTTAAGCAGAGTCTTTATTATGCTTCTCTGTAGTCCCTACCTCAATTAGCACAGTTAGATGAGTATAATCGGTACTTAAGAGGTATTTCCTTAAGGAATGAATGGATAAATTTCCCAGGGTTCATTCAAAAAGATTTTCCTGGGGACTCCTTCACAAAGGTTATCTACTTTCTTAAACTGCCAACACATTCGAAAGGAGGCAGATGTGAAACACATAGATTCATATTTTAGAATGCTGCAGCATATTAATATACTTCATAATCTGGATGCAAGTTTAAGTTAATTCTCCTTGAGGACAAAGCAACTACACTCTTGAGTATTCAAATATTCTCATGAAATTATCACAATTAGATCAACCGTAGTTGAGGGCACTTTGTATTGCTGACAACAGGTGAGTGTCCTTGAGCACGCTTCTTAGGGAAAGCAAGAAAGGCAGTCCCATTCAGTGGAAGTCCCATATCGCTCTGCCAACAGCATGCCTGATGGCTCAGTTCTTTGTGCCTGCAGTCAATTACTCAAGGTTTGAGGTAAGAGCGAATTAAGTGATATAACTTTCCAATATCCTTTAAAATTATTTGACACAAAGTCACTGAGATAGGCCGGTTATGGATATTTGGATGTACCCAGCATAATGCACCTAAGTTTTTGCTCTGAGTCCAATGTATTACAAGGGCAAGAGTAACACAGCTTTGTGGCAATTTGTCTGTATCATGGCACTGTCGGTAATTCAAACGGGCTTGCAAGCTTAATGAAACAGGCACTTTGTTATCATCATGGTTCACTGTCCACTGAAAGCACACAGCTAGCCTTCATTTAATTCTCACCATAACCCTGTGAACTAAGTGGTATTATCTCCAATTTGCACATGGGAAATTGATGCTCATGGTGGTTAAATGAGTAGCCCACGATCTCATACCAAGTAGGTGATGGAGCCAGGCTATGAAAGCAATTCTGTGCCTTAGACTGCAAACCTCTTTCAAATGCCTATTGAACATGCCTCTCTTTTCCAGGCTGAACCTAATGCTTACAAATCTCAAATGAGCCCTCAACACAGTCCTGTAATCCTACTCCATTTTCCCAGTAAATTCTCTTTCCTACTCTCTGAATATCTTCAGTAGCCTCAATCTTACACACTATTGTCTCATATTTTAACTAGAAAACAGAAACCACTAAATGAAACATGGTGCCCTGGTGGTGCAGTGCTTAAGAGCTCAGCTGCTAACCAAAAGGTCGGCAGTTCAAATCCACCAGCTACTCCTTGGAAACCCTATGGGGCAGTTCTACTCTGTCCTATAGGGTCGCTATGAGTTGGAATTGACTCGATGGCAATGGGTTTAAAGGAAACATACCTCTATAGTGTTACCATCCTATATACAAATCATCATGGTACTGGAAAGGAAGAAGTAAAACTATCTCTACTCACAGATGATATGATTTTCTATATAGAAAACTCCAGAGAATCCGTAGGAAATCTACTAAAGCTAATAAATGCATACAGAAAGTTAGGGAGTAAGGTACAAAATCAACACAGAGAAATCAATTGTGCTTCTATACACCAGCAATGAACAAATCAAAAAGGAATTTAAGAAAACAACTCAATTTACAATAGTATCTAAAAGAATAAAATAAATACCTAGGAATAAATTTAACCAGGGAGGTGAAAGGTCTTATACTGAAAACTATAAAATACTGCTGAAAGAAATTAAAGACCTAAATAAGTGGAAAGACATCCTGTGTTCATGGATTAGAAGACTTAATACTGTTAAGATACCAGTCTTATCCAAAGCAATCTACAGATTCAACACAATGCCTATCAAAATTCCAACAGCTGTTTTCCACAGAAATGGAAAAGTCAACCTTCAAATATATATGGAATTGCAAGGGGCCTCAAAGAGCAAAACAATCTTTCCCATTTCAAATCTTATTGCAAAGCTATAGTAATCAAAAAGTGTGGTGTTGGTATAAGGATAGGCATATAGACCAATGGAATAAAATTGAGAGTCCAGAAATAATCACACATATCCATGGCTAACTGATTTTTTACAAGGGTGTGAAGTCCATTCAATGGGGAAAGAATAGTCTCTTTAACAAATGGTGCTGGCACTACTGGATTTCCACATACAAAATAATAAAGTTGGACCCATATCTCACATCATACATACGAAAATTATTTCAGCATAGATCAATGACCTAAATATAAGAGCTAAAACCATACAACTCTTAAAAGCAAACACAGAGGTAAGCTTCAGGACCTTGTTTTTGGCAATGGATTCTTAGATATATACCAAAAGTATGAGCAACAACAACAACAAAAAATTATATAAAGTGGACTTCATTAAAATTAAAGACTTGTTTGTTAAAGGACATAATCAAAAAAGTGAAAAGACAACCTACAAATGGGAGAAAATATTTGGAAACCATACGAGTCGGAATCAACTCGACGGCATTAGGTATTGGTCAGGTATATTTGGTAAGAGTTTAATATCCAAAATACATAAAGAACTACAACTCAACAACAAAAAGACAAACAACCCAATCAAGAAATGGGCAAAAGATTTGGATAGACATTTCTCCAAAGATATACAAATGGCCAATAAGCACATGAAAAGATGCTTGACATTATTACAGAAATGCAAAATCAGAACCAAAATGAGATACCGCTTCATATCTTTCATACCTGCTAGTATATCTATTGTCCAAAAAAAAGGAAAATAACATATATTTTACTAAAATAAAAACCTTTAAAATTCATTATGTTACTCATCCTCTCTGCCTTCCTTCCCGCTAAAATAGGAATGTCCCCATCAACTACCAATCTCTCTCCTTATCTCTGGATCCCAAACCCTCTCAGCTTTATTCATTCTGTCAACTGTCTTTCTTTTTCACTATCAAAATCTCTCTTTTTACCTAATCATTCTCTTTAATAGCCAAACATGACTCCAGTCTTTTCCAATTAAAAAAAAAATCCCCCTTTGACCTCCAAATCAGTTTTCAACTGCTACCTTGTATCCCTGTTTCCATTTCTCATCAAACACTTCTGTCAAAAGTTGTCTACTTCTTCTTCAACCCAATGGAATATGGCTTCTGTACCTCTTTTATTCTGTGAATATGCTCTTGTCAATATCCCCAGTGGCCTCTATGTTGTTAAATTTAGTGGCTATCTCTCTAGTCTCATCTCACTTGATTGCTCATCGGCATTCTACCCAATTGATGGCTTTCCCTGGCAATTGTTTTTGGGGCAAGATCATTCCACTTTTAGTGATTTTGAGTTTGAGGGGTCAGTGAAATATAGGAGATAGAAAACTTGTGCCTTTGTTGGATATCAATGAGGTCACCTAAGGCCAATGTGTACAGTAAGAAGGGAAGAGGTTCAATGGCTAAACCCTAGGGGACAGGCAAAGGAAGGAGTATCTACAAAGGAGACAGAGAAGGGGTAGACAGTGGGGCAGGAGATGCTGATGTTATGGAAGACAAGGAGGAAAG
>NW_004444017.1:12387253-12389191 GCF_000243295.1 Trichechus manatus latirostris
GTCTCACTGTCTGAGGACCACCTTGACCTGGAGGTTCATTTATATTTTTATAACCCTGTGTATGGTGGGTTATAGTCTGGACTGCTCAATCTCTGCATGAGGCTTTTTTTTTCTTTTTCTTTCTCTTGCCTCTTTTCTGCATCACTGTCACTCCCACCCCAGAACAAGGAATGCTTATGCTACTTTTGATTGTTCAGAAGCCATGCATTCTCAGCTCACCCAGACAAGTTGCTCCATTAACTCTTATTAAAAACTTTTCCCTTTTGGACTCAGATAGACCTGGGTCTGAATTTTAAGTGCCTTGGGCCAGATATTAGTCTCCTCACGACTAAGTTTTGTTATTTATAAGACTGATAGAATGTTGCATACCTTCTAACGTTTGTGGAAGACTAAAGATAATGTAAAAAAAAAAAGTATATATCAAGTTCTTGATAAACAGTAGTTACATTATTAAATTAGTTATATATTTTTTCCTTCCTGTAAAACATTACTTGCCTATCATCTATTCCCTTAGGACTCTTCTATCAGATAGTTACTAATTGTAAAGATATCAGTTAAATAAATGTTTCTTGGAAATGTGATCTATTTAGGGGCAAGCAGAGGTTACAAAGTAAAATGGAAAGAGCATAGGGCTAGAGAGGTAGAAAGTTCTTGGTTCTGGTTTTGATGGTTTTTGTATCAACTAGAAGTGTGACCTTGTGTATGACTAGCCATGCATGCAGAAGTCTGTTATCAGGAAGACAGCATTTATGACTGATGACAGAATAACACTAGATTCTTTAGGTGTTCTACAACTTATGTAAACCTCAAGCAGATGTAGTTTAGTTCAATTAAGTATTTGTTGAATGACGATTACTGACTGTGCTTGGCAATGTGAGAAATAATAAACAAGGGTACACATACATACACATTTACTGAGGACCTACTATGTGCTAGTTACTGGGAAAATAACACTGAATAGAACATTTTTCTTTCCTTTCAAGGGAAAAGGTAAGGTAAAGAAGCAGATAATTCGGCCCTGTATGATGATAAGTTTGCTCCATAGAGGTGTGAACAGGTTGCCATGGGACCAGCAAATGGATACTTGACTAAGATTAAGGATTTGTTTAAGGCTCCCCAGAAGGGTCCTCTGAGCTGGGTTTTCAAATAGGAGTTACCAAGGCCGAGAATGAGTGCAGGAAAAGAACATTTTGGGCAGAGAACAGTGTGTGCAAAGGCATGGATTTGTAAGCAAGTGTGGCACAGTTGTGGGACCATAAGAAATGCAACATGGCCAGAGCTTGCTGTTTTTGTTGTTGTGTGCCGTTGATTCAATTTTAACTCATAGCCACTCTACAGGACAGAGCAGAACTGCCCCATAGGGTTTCCTAGGCTGTAATCTTTATGGGTACATATCCCCGGGTCTTTTCTCCTGCAGAGCTGCTGGTGGGTTTGAACCTTCGACCTTTTGGATACAGCCGAATGTTTAACCATTGTGCCACCAGGGTTCCTTGGCCAGAGCTTAGAAGGGGCAAAAAGATGGCACTGAAGAGGTGGGCAGAGTCCACATCAGTAAAGGAAGGCTTCATGGAGCAGGTGCAGGGACCAGGGCTTTGAGGAGTTGGTCCTTCTTGAATAGGCAGTCAGGAGGAGATTTTAGGTAGGTGGGAAATCATGGACAGAAGTGAAGATGCCTATTTATTTCACAGTGAGGGGTCTGACCTGCTTAAAGTTGAGGTCCTTTTGAGAAATTGTGGGAAATGAAGTGGGAAGATAAGAACTAGGATTACGAAGTCCTTCAAAGGATAGAAAGTATAGCAAACTGGGAGTTTTTGATGGTAGGGCCAGTCTCCTGTTCAGTGCCTAGAATATAACAGGGCTGGATAACATTTGTTAAATAAATGAAGGAAGGTATGAATTGAGCAGGGATTTTTAGGGTGGAGGAGTTCGATTCTGAAT
>NW_004444017.1:12390314-12391821 GCF_000243295.1 Trichechus manatus latirostris
GAACTACAGGGAAAGAGTTCCTAACTTATACTTAGGAGGGTCAGGAAAGGTTTCTTAAAAGAAATCACAACTAAGCCAAGAGTGAAAGGATAAGAAGGACCAGCCAAGTTAAGAGGGCAAGGAAGACCATTCTAGGCAGAGAGAGCAGCATGTGCAAAGGCTGGACAATGAAAGAAAAACACATGGTTCTCTAAGAACTGCAGAGAGGAAATGGTAAAAGATGAGGCTGGAAAATAAGTTGGGTCCAGGTCATAAAGGACCTTGAAAGCCATATTAAGGGGTTTGGAAACATTTTATAATCGCCCATAGGTTGTTATGAGCCAGAATCGACTTGATGGCAATAGGTTTGGCTTTTGGTTTGTAGGTAATTGAGAGCTTTTGAAGGATTTTAAGCAGAGGAGTGTAAGCGTTAAAGCAAATGTGTGGTTTGGAAAGATCACTCTGGCTGCAGTAATAGTCAAGATTTGTTGGGAATTTATTTTGGGCTATGTCTGTGCTAAAGGCTTTGCATGCACACATGCATGTAGAAATATTTATTGATTACCTGGACACCAGTGGAAGCCAGGTAGAAAAAGGTGAAGACTAGGGTCAGATTTGGAACTATGAGAACCAATGATCTCTCTATGGGCCAGAAAGGTAGAGGACCAACCATATTTAGAGGTGTGATGAGGAATAGGAGTGACTGGAGAGGACAGTATCATGCCATAGAACCAAGTGGGGAGTAAATATCAATACGGAGTGGATAGTTAAAATCCGATATTGTAAGCAGGGAAAAGATAAATGAGGGGAAAAGCGGGAGGGATTTGGCGAGAAGCAGGTCACTGCTGACTCAAAACACAACAGTTTTAGCAGAAGAGTTGGGAAGCAGGCTGGATTATAAGGGTTAAGGAGATAACTGAAAGTGAGAAAATGCAGGCCGTTGCCACTGAACACTTGTTTGAGAGATTTTTTTCCTCTTGAAGAAAAGAAATATGACTGTGGCTGGATTTTGTAAAATTAGACTGTAATTCAGCAGTTTTGGAAATTTCATGAGGTAAATTCCTCATCCCACATATCTGGTCATTTGAAGTAATACTTGATATTAAATTATGCAAACATGCTGCATGACTAAATTAAAGGCCAATTCATGCAAGCATTATTTAGCAATGGGAGTTACGTTACTGCATTATTAGAAAATGGAGCAGCATATTTTAATGCTTAAAATTTAATCAAAAAAACTTCTAGGTGGAAGAAAAGGCTCTTTTTGCTTTAGTAATCATCAGATTAGAAGTGTGGTTAATGTTTTCTCTGGAAGCCATTCTTCCGAGATGGCCAATCCTCCACATGCCCTCATTTCCCACAAGGAACTTTCCAGCTGTACATGCAATCAGTGTCCTTCCAAGGCTAATGGGATATACAAGAACAATTAATAGCTCTGCCATCACCACTATTGTACCCTGCATCTTTAAAGAGCTCAAAATATTAAATAACAACGCCAAAGAACATTTCTCCTTGATCCCTCATTAGA
>NW_004444017.1:12393101-12400415 GCF_000243295.1 Trichechus manatus latirostris
CAAAACCCAAACTAAATCCATTACCGTTGAGTTGATTCCAACTCACAGTGACCCTGTAAGACAGAGTATGACAGCCCCGTAGGGCTTCCAAGAAGCAGCTGGTGATTTAGAGCTGCCGACCTTTTGGTTAGCAGCCAAACGCTTAACCACTGAACCACCAGGGCCCCCTCTAGAAACACGGTAGTTGCTAAAAAATAAGTTGGCAAAACTTTATTCTTCCCCCTTTTTGATTACAGTTTACAATCTAACTGTCAATTACTTACGATGGTGAAGCTATGAGTCAGCCCTCCTCCAAATAATATAAACTTCTTAATACAAGTTTTGGACTGTCAATCTACCATAACACTTCCAGTGTTTTGATGTTATCAGCATTTTTATCTTCCTTCACTTCACTCTATGATAGATTTTACCTCTTCCATTGCCTACTGTAATTTGTTGCTAGAAAAACAATTGCTAGTAAGTTCATATACTGAAGGATGTTGATCCTATGGAAAAATAAGATGCAAGAGAAGATCCCTGTGATATTGTACACGTGTGTATGTGTATATGCAAATAATATGATAAAGCTAAGAAAAATACTGTACCTACTTGAGAGCTCGGACTGTGTCTTGTTCACTGTTATATACCTACTACTAAACACTGTCCCTGACACACAGAAAAGGTTTAAGGAATGTTTGTTGAATGAATGAGTGAAGGAAACGCTTCCTGTTCCCATGGCCAAACGAGGCTTCTAGTTCAAAAATGAGACTGGAAGTACGTACACAACAGTCTTCAGAAATCATAGGGTGATTTCAATGTACACAGCCTTGTGCTAGGAGTTGTGAGAAAGGCAAGAAAATTGATAACACAGAACTTGGGCTTGAAGAGCTTCCAGTCTAGTTAGGGAGACAACATATATCCGAGTGAAAACTTAACTCCTAATTCTCAGGAGTGAGTAATGACATGCCAAAGGTAATTTTTCATTCCAAATGTATCCACTACATGAGTTCAGAGAAAAGAGAGGCTGCTATGGACTGTAGCCATCAAGGAAAGTTACGTAAACAAGACAGGAACTGATAAAAGACAGTAGGGACAGGAAGGAAAGAGCTGTCCAGGAGGAGAGGGGAGAGAGGACAATTGAGCAAAGTCTTTGAGACAATAATAAATAGATTGAAACTGTAAATATAGGAAACAGTCCTCAGATTGGAAAATGAAGGAAGATGGCAGAAACAAATATAACAAGGAAGTAGATAATTATGCATACTTTGTATGGTAATTGACTGCTTGGTTAAAAAAAAAAAAAGTAATGCTGAAACTTACACATTCTATCTATTCCAAACTGGGGGAAATAGATGGGATGCCAGAGAACCCAGACAACATTCACGGAGACTAGTGAGCAGCAGGTAGACCGGCCTAACCAGGAGGGAGGTGCTGATATATGACTTCAGAGGGGATGAACAGGTAGCGTGAGACCTACAAAAGTCTTCAAAGGATTCTATTTTGAAGGGGCTTTTGATTTCAAACCACTGAATTGAACATAGATGGAACTTTCCTAAAGTATAATGTGACCCAATGTACTTTGGTAGCTATTCTTTGTACCAATTTCTGTTTATTTTATAGTTTCAAGGAAACAGAAGGGCCCAAGCTGTTTGCATAACCATTCTGCAAATCAGAACCAAATACATAAAGAAGAAGTTTTGAATTCTGATTTTAAGAAATTGAAAAATAATTCTGGCACCTATAAAATTAAGGATAAGCATTAAAAGCCTGAAGGAGAAGCAATAATTCATAGATATTTAAAAGGAGGTCCTTTTTTTTCCCTAACTATATCTAAGAAATGATCAAAGTCATCTTTACCAAGGTTAATCATAGCTATGTGAAAAACATCGTCCATATATTGTACATATGTGTGAGAGTACCTAGAACAGATTTAGAAAAAAATATGCTAACTCTTTCAATAAGCACTTTACTTTGAAAGTTACTTACAGGGACCCTCTAAATCCACCTTCATTAATGGGAAATTGATTAATTGAAAAAAAATTAACTCTTGAAAATGTTTCCTAAATAAAATTTATCTATGCCTATGTGTAATATGATTTTTCAACCAACATTAATTATAACCTCTTGATGTCTCCCGTCTTGTTTTAAAACGCTAATAAAGCCTGCACTACATCATAGTTAATAGGAGTGTGGTGGTTGTTGCTTAGGCAACGGGATGAATAAATGCAGGTCAGAATGTGCTTAAAGAAAAACAAAAGCTAGAATATGATACCTAATGGAGATTAAGCAGGTCTAACAGATTTTTTCATCACTAGAAGGAAATCTGTTTCTTAAAGTGAGTCAATCATATTAGTGTGCTTTAACTAAGTTCATAATTAAATAAATTAGATTATGGAAGATCAATAAATATTTTTTATAAAGGTAGAAATTGATTTTTCACGATACTAGCAGCAAACAAATGGTGCAGAGCAACATGGAAAGCAAAAATCAATGATACTATTTTATGATTTGCCTCCTTTTCATAATGAACTCTTCTGAATAATAATTCAAAGTTTTTAAAAAAAAATTAATTCTGTCTCATGAAGAAAGTATTTGATTGACCTGCCTGAATTAACAGCTTTCTTCTTTTCTGTAAAATTATATATAATAGTTGAAATTTAACAAATAAAAAGAATAATCTATGGAGAATATCAGACCTTGGTTTTGTCACCTATGTCCAGGATTTTTGTCCCCCAGATAGATTTTGTAGTGTTTATACATAATTCATTCATGAATTTTTTTTTACAATCTCTCTCCAAATGCTTATTTGAAAACTGTTTGATTAACCTCTCAATTCAAGGCTTTCAAAAAGGGATTACATTTGCTCATAAGTGTTTAACATTCAGAGGAAAATGATGCTGAATTTAAATCTTTCAGACTAGTCAAATTATCCAGGAAGTCCAAAGAACTAACTTCTCATGGGACCACAATAAATGTGGACAAGGGTTTGGGGGTGGGAGTGGGAAAGCCCTATTTTAAGTAGAGATGAGAAGAATAAAGACTTATCTAAAAGTGTAGTAATATAAATATTGGTGAAAAAACTTTCATTATGTTTGATAAACCAAATATCAAACCCATTGCCATCGAATTGGTTCTGACTCATAAGGAACCTATAGGACATAGTAGAACTGTCCCATAGGGTTTTCAAGGCTGTAATCTTTACAGAAGCAGATTGCCACATCTTTCTCCCACGGAGCGGCTAGAGGGTTTGAACCACTGACTTGTCGGTTAAGTCATATGCTTAACCACTGCATCACCAGGGCTCTTTCATGTTTGATAATTCCTGTAATTCTTAGTGTTATCTGTTATGTGTCCTAAGTATGTCCTAAATCTGCTCAGTGTTCTAAGACTCTCATAGCAATTAAAGAACTTTCACTTTTTTCCTGTTTCAATGCTTACAATATCTTATCTATCTAAACAGTGACAGTACTCAATAAACACACAAGAAAAAAACAGTAGCTGCATATCTCATTATAAAAGGACAGATTTATAAAGGGCTCTCTATACACAATTACTTAGAGCTCACATGTCTTACTTCATTTATGTAGGGTTTTTTTTTTTTTTTTTTAAGCTCTCTGGCATACACATTTTTTGGAGAAGAGGCAGAAGTTTAACAATTTTAATAATCTTACAATTTACAACAGTCAAGTCCAGCTTGAAGAAGAATAATCTTGGAAATAAAAAGACCTGAGTAGCTCTCAGTATTTTGTTATCAATTCTGGTATTAAGAAGCTGCAGGTGTCAGACCTACTACTTTATTTAGAAACAACCATTAATTTTTTCTACAAGCCATTTCTGTGCTACATGACTATGTTCTGTAGGTCTCTCTAAATTTAGGGATCAGTTATATGTGTGATGGGACCTTAAAAGCAAGCAAAGTTAATAAGGGCTGTGACGTAGCTTAATGAGGGAAACTGATGAGCATGGGGGAGGTATGTAAATGATTAGAAAGCTGTATAATCGGTCTGCACATCTCCCCATCCTCCTTCCTCACCTATATTCATCACGGTGGGAAGTTTGCACGCACCAAGTTTAGATCGCATGTAAACCAGAATTCTGAAGTCCACAAATGTACTTAATCCATCAACCTCTTTTTCTAAACATGGACAGCTAATAGACGAAGTGTTTGTTTTCAACCTAAAGTAATAAAAAATCCCTATTGCGCTTCAGTCAGCACGTGTAAGTGAATGCTCTCTATAACTGACCATCTGAAGCAGTTTGCTAATGAACTGAAGGTCGGCCAACACAATTTAAACTGCTTATTGAACAATTATCAGAAAAAAAAAGATCACACCGTAAACATCACGTTTTAAGAATCTAGAATTAGTTGAAGAGTGATACAAACCTACTGGGGTATTCTAAAATTACAAATTTATAAAAATCACACAAAGAATGACAGGGAGAATATAAATACTAATCTTCTTTCACTGCCTATAAATAGTACTCTCACCAGTTCATTCATATGATACATATGTATATGGATACGCACAGATCAGATCTCATTTTTAGCAAGTGTCCATATGTACACAGTAAGTTCAGTCCCAAAGACACCCGATTTTCTGATGCAGTTACATATATATATACATATATAAAACTGACCAGTTTTGGTGCAAATCAGGCTGCCTCTGAGCCATGTAAGACACATAAGAAGCAAAGACAGACAAAAGGCAGCTCCGTGGACACAGAGAGCATCTTACCATAAACTGCACATTGTCAAATCCATTAGCCATCAGGTGGTTCTCGTACTGAGGTAGCCCAATGCTTTCCAACCATTGTCCCACTGTTTGGACAGGGCATCTGGGTCCTGTAAGAGGATGAAGAGGGAAGCGTTTAAGCAGGGAGTAGCCGTCCACAGGGTAATAGCGATAGTCCTGGGCTGAGAGGTGGCATTGCCACATCATGCTCCTTGGAAAGTTGCTATCAAAGGAGCCCGCCAGCTTGACAGATTAATGTTCTCAGCGAGAGAGCAAAGTCAGAAGTAAAACATAGTTTGCCAGGCAGGCTGTGGAGTATGACTTGATCCTAGCTCCACATTTCTGACATATTAATCTTTACTACCGACCAGTACGTCATACAGCCCCCAAAACCAGGCAGCAGAAGAAGGCATATCAAGCTGTCAGCTTAGGCTGGTCTGCGTTCTGTGTGATTGTTGGAGTACTCCACAATGAGCAATGCACGGCCAGCAGCCAGAATTCTTTTTATCAAGTACTCCTACACTCATCAGTATGCAGCTCCGTGCTCCTTGCTCCCCCTCGCTCGCTCCCCTTCATTACCCAGCCCAGGCTACACCTCGCATTTTCAATAATAGCCATCAGATAAGGCAGATTTTTTTTGTCTGCAAGCTGTAAGCCTGCTGCTGCTGCTTCCTCCTACACACCCATCCAAGCGTCAATCTTGAATGATGACAGCAGTCAAAACAAATGCAGAAAATAGCAAGATTCAAAAGCAAACCAAAGTGCTGAAATCTGAATTGAATCTTCATACTGGTTATACATTACAGAGCTATTTGTTGTGGAATTTTACGTTTCAAAAGACACCAGGAAATGCAAAGCTTTAACTATAGCTTATAGCACGGCTCACTACAGGTTCCCTTTTTCCTTTTCCTTTCTTCTTTTTTTCTTTCTTTCTTTTATGTTTTTTAATGCAACACAGATAAATAAATGTTTCTGATCTAAAGCTTTACAGTGTTTAGAGAATATTCTTTTTCTTTATCATGCTGTATCAAAATAACCTCTCTGAGATATATTTTTCTTCCTTGAATTACTACAAAATGCAGAAACTGCATCACTATCTCGAAGGCAAGACAATTCATTTCTTGTTTGCAGGTTCTTTTTTCGCCCCAAACAAACATATTATTAGGCAAAAGACATCCTTTTCCCCCTCTGATATTTACAACCCAATCTACCAGTGTTACCGTTCTAAATTAGCTGTAAAGGTAACAAACTGGGTAGACTTTTTTAATAAAGAAGAAGAGCTTTAACCAAAAATAATTCAAGAATAACAGATGTAATTGTGTGAGTTTTACTGAATGGCAGGCAGACTGCATAATTTATTTAATAATTGAGAGAAACAAGAGATTAATAATAGAACTCATAGGACTAGATCATCAGAAACAACAGACTTTTAAGATTGGGAGAGACCATGAGGAAAGGTTAGCTGAACCTCCCTCCTAATGCAGGAATTGCTTGTCACAATGTTCCTGGAAGAATATCAGCCACCTTCTGCTTGAATACTGCCTGCCACAGAGCTCTTACTACCTACCAGGAAGCCTCCATTTATTAGAAAGATATTTTACTTTCTACCTGACTCCTACTCACTGGCTCCAGTTCTGCCTTTGGAGTCACACTGATTGATACAGTGCCTCATGCACAGAAAGTACTTTAAAAATTTAAACCTAACAATCTTGTACCCCTACAACAGCACAAGGCACACGGTAAATTCTCAATAAATATTTATTGGATAAATGAAACATCATCTTCCGTCTTTCCCCAAACCTCATTCTTCCCTGTTTCCTCTCTCTATTTAAGGACATTATCAACCTCACGGGCACACAGACATTAAACCTCAAGCATCATTCCCTCCCTCTGTCACTGCTGACATCAGTCCCCAGGTGCTAGTCATCCCTCATTGCTGTGCCTCTTACATGCATTCCCTTGTTTCTATTTCCTGTTTTATTTTGATGGAACTGCCATTTACTTTGGTTCTGCTCTCTCAGTTCAGGCTCACCTGGACTAATGCAACAATGGCTTCTATATTGGTCTTCTGGCTGCTGATATTTTTGTCTATCTTATACACGGGTGTCAGAACAATCTCTCAAAGACACAGTTTTGATTATTACCTCTGGTTTCAAAACCCTTCAGTGGTTTTCAGCTGGCTTCAAGATGAATTCCAAGTCCCTTTGATGGCATTCTGGGGGCTTCATGATCTACATCTAACTTTATTTCACTTCCCCAATTCTCAAGCCAGGTAGGACTACTTGCTGGTCTCTAAAGGCAGCCTGTGATGTGATTTTGTTGGTTTTATTATGGCCTCGCGTTCCTGCCCCATCTTTGGCTTTGGATCAGATACTATTTCCTTTATGAAACCTCTTCTAATACCCCGTAACAGAAACATACATCTTCCTTCTCTGCCTTACGAAGTATTTTCAGACCCTCTACTATAACAAATACTATGTCTGGTGGTGTAGTGGTTAAGAGTTTGGCTGCTAACCAAAAGGTCAGCAGTTTGAATCCACCAGGTGCTCCTTGGAGACCCTATGGGGCTGTTCTACTCTGTCCTATAGGGTTGCTATGAGTC
>NW_004444017.1:12401341-12403855 GCF_000243295.1 Trichechus manatus latirostris
TGAATTGTATTCTTTTACCTATTCAACCCTTCCATTTCTATTCAGTAATTCTCACATATCAGCTAACAATGATGGCCAAAGATTATAATGCAGGGGGGACGTGAATTTGGAGAAAGTGGAGTAGGAAGATGTGGTAAAGAATAGGGAGAAAGAAGGAAGATCTTAAGCCATGTTGGTTGTAGTTTTGTTAAATTATTTTATCATGAGTCAAACCTCTGGAAAAAGCTGGTTCATGTCTGAAGATCAACTTTTTTTACTATTTAAGTATATTTCTCACTTAACCTGAACTACTTTCTTGAAGTCTTAAAATCCATAAAGCATAACAACATGTTATTGGGCAGACACCTTTCTTCAACTAGAACTTCTCTAAGTCCCAAAAGTGAGATAGGAAGAGGGAAAAGGAAACTAACAGCTACTGAGGGCTCATATGTCCTAAGCAGTGGGGGGTGGATTATTACCCCCCTTTACAGATAAGGAAACTGAAGCTCAGAGTATGTGATAAAATCAAAAATTTTCTTTGACATGGTATATTCAAAAATAATTCTGGGCATTTCACTTCCAAAATGGCAGCGCGAGGCGCTCTGCAGGCCCTAGCAAAACAAGCATAATGGGTGAAAATTATAAACAACAGCAACAACAACCAAAGAAAAACATTTAAAGTTACAAGAAATTGTCATAAGAGCACACAGCAAATGAAGAAATATTTACTCAAGAAAATCTACTAAAAAACCGTAAAAGCCAGTGAGATTCTGTGGCACTTGAGCCATGGCTTGCTCCCTTCCTCTCCCATATCCCAGCTCAAGTTTAAAGAAGTTCCACTCTGGGTGAGTGTGGCCAAGAAGACAGGGCCCTCACTCTCCTTCGCAAAATCCAAGGGATATGATATGTCAACATAAGGGACAGGCCATCAGCATTTAAGAAGCTTCAGAGGCTAAATTCTTGGTGAGTGTGACTGAGAAGTTAGGGACTCCTTTTGTCTACCCAGCTCCCATTTATAGAGTGGAGGCTCTACTCCAGTTGTTACGGGCTAAGAATAGTGGGACCCTGATTGCCCTCACCTTAGCTTGCCTATAGGGCAGAGGTTCTACACCAGGAGAGGCAAGCTGAAAAGACCAGAGGCTACCACCCCACCCAACACTCAGAACAGTGTCTCAAAGATTTTGCTCAAAAAAAGAGTCAGTCCATAAGAACAGAAAGCTCTGAAGCACTCCCCAAAGTAGTTGACTTTTTTTGAAACAGCGTATGAGGAAGTTTAAGACTATGGGTGCTATCAATAACAATGGAGATTTTGGCAGTAAACAGCTAAAAGGAGGCTGGTAGCACCATTGGAGTAATACACTAGATCACAGGCCAAGCAGTTTACCAGAGAGAACCAGGGAAAGAGACAGTTAAGAAGAGCCCTCCTAGGTTAGAACATACTTCAAAGGCTGGCCTCAAAAACTACCCCTGCCCAAATGTAATTGAGATAATTTATGCCTCAGGGGATTGTCAAAAACAATAGAGCAATCAGCTGCCAATTAGCAGAGCCTAAAGAGCCTTGGTGGCTGGTGCAGCGGTTAAGTGCTCTGCTGCTAACTGAAAGGTGGGCGGTTTGAACTCAACCAGAGGCTCCGAGAGATAAGACCTGGAGATCTGCTCCTGTAAAGATTACAGCCTAGGAAACCTGTGGGGCAGTTCTACTCTGTCCTATAGGGTCGCTGTGAGTCGGAATTGACTCAGTGGCAATGGGTTTGGTTTTCTTTTCTTTTTTTTTTTTTAATATCTGGGTAAGGAGCCATAATGGCACAAGGATTAAGCTCAGCTGTTAACCAGAAAGGTTCTTACTTAGAACCCACCCACCGTGCTGTCCAGTCAATTCTGACTCAGTGACCCTATAGGAAAAGTAGAACTGCCCCACAGAGTTTCCTAGGCTGTAATGTTTACAGGAGCAGATTGCCAGGTCTTTGCCCGTGGAGTTGCTGGTGGATTTGAACCACCGAATTTTTGGTTAGCAGTCAAGTGCTTTAACCATTGCACCACTACGGCTCTTGTCCTGTAAAGGTTACAGCCTAGGAAACCCTATGGGGCAGTTCTATTCTATCATATGGGGTCACTAGGAGTCATAATCAGCTCCACGGCACACAACAACACTAACAACATGTGGGTGTAACACCACATATGGCAGACAGCTTAACAGAAAGATCAGGGAAAGACAGTCAAAGACAGCCCTGCTACAATCATGGTCATCCCAGAGTGTCTGTGCATGGGGCCAAGGCCATGCCCTTGAATGGCTAAATACAACGTGATATATCCATACAATGGAATATTATTCAACAGTAAAAAGAAATGAAGTACTGATACTTGATACAACTTGGATAAGCCTTGAAAATATGCTAAGTGAAAGAAGTCAGTCACAAAAGATCATAAATTATATGATTCCATTTATATGAAATTCCAAGAATAAACAAATCTATAGTAGATTCATGGTTGCCTAGGGTTGGGAGGGGGTAATGAAAATTGGAGGGGAAATGAGGA
>NW_004444017.1:12405461-12406198 GCF_000243295.1 Trichechus manatus latirostris
AGGCCTCCACAGTGTGGATACACTATAGTTTATTCAGTTATTTGCCATATATATCGAGGCCCACCACCTTCTGTTTTTAACCTTTTTATTTTGAGATAATTGTAGATTCACATACAGCTATCAGAAATAGTACAGAGAGACTCTGCAGAGATATTCCCCCAATGTTAACTTCTTGTTACAATGTAGTACAATTATCATAACCAGGAAGTTGGTATTGATAAAATCCGTTGACCTTACTCTGATTTCACCAGTTTTACATGCACTCAGTTGTGTGTGTGTGTGTGTGTATGTGTGTGTGTGTGTGTGTTTAGTTCTATGCAATTTTATCACATGTGTAGATTTGTGTGACCGTCACCACAGTTAAGATACATTCAGTTCCTCCTGCTACTGTTTTATAGCAGCCATGGCCATCTCCCTCCGTCCTAGACTCCTTAACCCCTGGTAACTACTAACTGTTCTTCATCTCATCATTTTGTCATTTCAAGAATGTTACATGAATGGAATCATACAGTATGCAACATTTTGTGATTGGCCTTTTCCATTCAATGTAATTCTGCTGAAATCCATGCAAGTTGTTCTGTGTACCAATAGTTTATTCCTTTTTGTTGCTGAGTAGTATTCCATAATATGGATGTACCATAGTTTGTTTAACCATTCACCCAGTAAAGACATTTGGGTTGTCTACAGTTTTTAGCTTTTATAAATAAAGCTGTTATGAACATTTGTGTACAGGTTTT
>NW_004444017.1:12409515-12410444 GCF_000243295.1 Trichechus manatus latirostris
GATTCAGTGCAATCCCAATAAAAATTCCATCAGGTTTTTTTTTTGAAGAAATTGTTGAGCTTCTGCTAAAATTCATATGGAAATGCAAATGACTCAGAATAACCGAAACAACTTAAGAAAAAAAAACCGAAGTTGGAGAACTCACACTCTATGACTTTAACACTTACTATAAAGCTATGGTAATCAAGACAATGTGGTATTGATATGAAGATAGACAAATAGATCAATGGAACAGAAGACAGGGTTCAGAAATAGACTGACACTCACAAGGTCAATTGATTTTTGATGAATAAAAAAAGGCAATTCTGTGGAGAAAGAACAGACTTTTCAATGAATGATGCTAGACAATTGTATATTCATATCAAACAAATGAATTTTAATCCATATCTCACACCATATATAAAAATTAACTCAAAATGCATCATAGGCCCAAATGTAAAATCTAAAGCTATAAAACTTCTAGAAGAAAGTTAAGGTAAAATCTTGAAATTGAGTAACACAACAAAAGCAAAATCTTAAGGGAACAATTGATAATTAGACTTCATCAAAATTAAAAACTTATTCTCTTCAAAACACACTGTTACAAAACTGAAAAGACAAAGCACAGACTAGAAGAAAACATTTGCAAATCATATCAGATAACAGACTTGTATCCAGAATATACAAACAACACTCAAAACTCAATAATAAGGAAATGGACAACTCAATTTTTAAAAAATGGGGAAAAGATTTCAACAGACACTTCACCAGGGAAGATACGTGAATGTAAAATAAGCACATGAAAAGATGTTCAACATTATTTGTCTTAGGAAAATACAAATAAAGCCATAATGAGTTACCACTTATTAGAATGTCTAAAATTAAAAAGACTGACTATACCAAGTGCTGACAATCACATGGATGAACTGAAATTCTCATACACTGTGAGT
>NW_004444017.1:12412464-12414677 GCF_000243295.1 Trichechus manatus latirostris
AATGCGTCGTTTGATTTCTTGACTGCTGCTTTTATGGGTGTTGATTGTGGATCCAAGTAAAATGAAATCCTTGACAACTTCAATATTTTCTCTGTTTATCATGATGTTGCTTATTGGTCCAGTTGTGAGGATTTTTGTTTTCTTTATGTTGAGGTGTAATCCATACTGAAGGCTGCAGTTTTGAGATTAGAAGAATTAAAACTTAGAAACATGACTTCTTAGTGTGATCATACAGACAAGTGATAAGAATTAGAGAAAACTGTGCTTAAGTGATGCCAGGTTCCTTGAGTAAAAGAGAAACCTACTCTACCACCTGTTTCAATAGATGTTTTAGGTGAAACAGGTCCCCTGCTAGCACAGTGGTTAAGAGCTTGGCTACTGACGAAAATGTTGGCCGTTCAAATCCACCAGCTCCTCCTTAGAAACCCTATGGTGCAGTTCTACTCTGTCCTATATGGTCGCTCTGAGTTGGAATCGACTAGATGGCTACAGGTTTGGTTTTTTTTTTTTGGTTCTGATGAGACAGTTAAGGTGGGTGAAAGGATTTGGTAGAAGTAGCAGTAAACAGATATGTTAAGTAGGAAAATGTCATTTAGAAACAGGTTAAGGAAAGTTTCTGGATAAGAGTGGGAAAAAAGAAAGAAAGAAACATGCTAACCCCTCAAAAATATAACGCTTGTTCATCAGAGCACCCAGGTAACTGACATAAGGCCCATAGTTTTCCAAAGAATGTGACTCTCTCCAGTGATCTAAGCCATATATAAAGGAAGGATGCTAATACTTATTGAGTACCTACCATGTGTCAGGGGCCCTGGTGGTGTAGTGGTTAAGGGTTTGGCTGCTAACCAAAAGTTCGGCAGTTTGAATCCACCAGCCACTCCTTGGAAACCCTATGAGGCAGTTCTACCCTATCCTGTAGGGTCGCTATGAGTCGGAATGACTCGATGGCAGCAAGTTTGGTTTTTTTTTAGTACCATATGTCAGGCCTTTGACACATGTTTATCTTCTTATGTAAAATAATAAATAAAGAAAACCAAAACCCCTTGCAGTTGAGTCAATTCTGACTCATAGCGACCCTATAGAACAAAGTAGAAGTGTTTCCAGTGAGCGGCTGGTGGATTGGAACTGCTAACCTATTGGTTAGCAGCTGAGTTCTTAACTACTGTGCCACCAGGGCTCCATGTAAAATAACAGCAAACATTTATTGAGCATTTACTGTGGTCAGTTTCTGTTCTATGTGATTTACATGTATTAGCTCATTTTATCTTCACAGCAACCTTGTGAAGTAGTTACTGTAGCTGTCAACTCCTTTTACAGAAAGAGATATAAGATACAGAGAGGTTATAAGTTGTCTAAGTCACCCAGTTAGACTTGGAACCTAGAAGCCTAAGCTTGTACCCACTGCTCTATAGCGCTTTTCTGTTTCAGATGCACAGGATGGGAAATGTGCCCTTTTGCAGGAGTGAGAATGTTCATCCATATACATGCCAGTAGGTTTGCTTTGAAAGGGTCTCCCAGTTCTTCTGTTTATTCTCCTTCCCAGCCTTCACCTTACATTCATTACTCTTGGCTTCTATAGTGTGAAACAGTAAGCAAAAGCAGGAAGGAATAATGAGAGGTGGGAGAAGGGTAGATCCTCTCACTTAAGTATTTTTATTTCACTCCAACAAAGGGCTCTGCTGTGATTCTAGAAGAATGCAGCTTCTGTGTTGCTCCCATAGGGGTGCTCAGCCTCTCAAGTGTGCAATGCACAAATGCCTGTGCTTTGTCCTAGCAAGATGCTGCCTCCATAAGAAAGGAGTATGGAGGCTAGGAGTCCAGACTCCAGAGACAGACTGCCTGGATTTGAATCTTGGATCTTCTCTACTATGTAAATATTTGAGATGGAGCATGGAGCAATAGGAAGAGTACCATTATGCTTAGGCACATTTCTGGGGCTTAGTTTCTTCTTCAGTAAAGTGAAGGTGACACCTCACCCCACCTATCTCATGGTGTATAAAGCTGCAATGCAATAACATATGTGGAAAAGCACTGTGGATTATAAAGAGTTATTCAAATGCTAGGGATTTGTTATTATCCTTCCTGTCAGTGGAACAGAGTACTTGCATTGCTCATTCAGTAGTGATGGGAGACTGGGCTTAAGCCATCAGTGCTTTTTCTTGCCCAGTTCTCTTTGTTTCAAACAGACAAAAATGCATGGGGTGAGCAGTCTT
>NW_004444017.1:12415353-12417753 GCF_000243295.1 Trichechus manatus latirostris
GACCTTTTGGTTAGCAGCTGAGCTCTTAACCACTACGCTACCAGGGCTCCAAGACACACAACAGCAACATACCGGTGGATGTAATCCCATTTGGGAATAGGGCTTTCCTTGTTATAATAATGAGGTCGTATCAGTGAAAGATGTGTTTTAAACCAATCACTTTGAGGTATAAAAAGAGCAGATTAGACTCAGAAGCAAGGAACCACAAATGGGGAAATACTGATGCTAACTGGAGATCACCAAAGAACCAAGAAGAGGAGCTGAAAGAGACGAGGATTTTCTCCTAGGGCAGACAGACAGCTTTTCCCTAGAGCCAGTGCCTTGAATTCAGACTTACAGCCTCCCAAACTGTGAGAAAATAAATTTCTGTTCTTCGAAGCAACCCACTTGAAGTATTTCTGTTATAGCAATACTAGAGAACTAAGACAGTCTCTACATCAGCCTGCCTTCCTGTCTTTCATATTAGATGCAGTGCTTAAGTGCTTGGCTGCTAACCAAAAGTTCTGCAGTTCAAATCCACAAGATGTCTCACAGGAGAAAGATGTGGCAATCTGCTTCTGTAAAGATTATAGCTTTGGAAATGCTATGGGGCAGTTCTACTCTGTCCTATAGGGTCTCTGTGAGTTGAAGTTGACTCGACAGTAATAGGTTTTTTACCACAGGTATAGGAGAAAATATTGAAGTTGTCAAGGATTTCATTTTACTGGGATCCACAATTAATGCCCATGGAAGCAGCAGTCAAGAAATCAAATGATGTATTGCATTGGGCAAATCTGCTGCAAAAGATCTCTTTAAAGTGTTAAAAACCAAAGATGTCACTTTAAGGACTAAGGTTGCCTGACCCAAGCCCTGGTATTTTCAATCATCTCATACGCATGCGAAAGCTGTGCAATGAATAAAGAAGACAGAAGAATTGATGTCTTTGAATTATTGTGTTAGTGAAGAATATTGAATATACCATGGACTGTCAGAAGAATAAACAAATCTGTCTTGGAAGAAGTGTACCCAGAATGCTCCTTAGAAGCGAGGATGGCAAGACTTCAACTCACGCACTTTGGACATGTTATCAGGAGGGACCAGTCCCTGCAGAAGGATATCATTCTTGGTATGGTAGAAGGTCAGTGAAAGAGAGGAAGACTCTCAATGAGATAGATTGACACAGTGGCTGCAACGATGTGTTCAAGCGTAGAAAGGATTGTGGGGATGGCACAGGACTCGGCAGTGTTTCGTTCTGTTGTACACTGGGTCGCTATGAAAGGGAACTCACTTGACAGCACCTAACAACAACATAGGAGGTGGGCATTTACAGTGTTCATTCCTGTAGGATAGTGTTCTTTCCTGACTAACAATTCCATTTTTAACCTGAAAGTAGCAGTATTTCATTTTCTGATCCCAGATGGTCTCCAAGATGAGCACTATAAGGTACATATTTATTTTCATTATGGAGAAAACTTGGCAATGAAAATTAGCAGGAAGAGAGATCATGCAATAAGAACAACAGTTCTTCCACCGATAAAAGGACGGCCATTCTGAAATGCAAAAATAGAAATGAAAAGCAGAGGTGGCAGACAACAGAAGGAAAGGAATTCGCTGTTCCAGGACTTTGTGGAATGTTGTGGGTCAGCAGAGCTCTGGATCTTAAACCCCCAATTTAAATAGGAAAAATTCTCCAAGATCATGCTTTGGTGTTTAAATGCTAAGGAAAGTCAGGAGCCCAGATTTAATTTCCCCTAAGGCCTTGCATTTTATTTGGAACTAAAAACTTCATGGAGCACTTAAGAAATACCAGCCTTTACAAAACAGATCTGACAACTTATGCGCTGGGGTATGGTCTAAAATAGGAAATGAAATTTAAGCCTAAAATGCTAAAATCTTCTGGCAGACAACAAAATGGTATATATAGGCCATACCTGATTGGGGAAAAAAATATAGTAATTCCGTTGATTTTGTTCTCATTTCCCTTTCTTTTAAGACTTCTGGCAAATAAGTGAAGCCTCTTTGAGAGGAAGCTAATTAAATCATTATGTCATTGAGGCCTCCTGTGTGCCAGCCATTGTATTGAACTGAGGGAGGAAAGGGCACTTGTCTTGCCCTCAAGGATCTTATCATCCAGTGGGGAGAAACGACCATGCAGGATGATGAATGCTATAATGCAGATGTGTACAAGATGCATAACACGTAGAAGGAGGAAAGGATGGTTAATTCTGCTTGGGTAGGGAGCTTACAGAGGAGGTCATCTGAACTGTGACTTGAAGATTTCATAGGAATTTGTGAGGCAAATAAAAGAAGATGGTTTTCCAGGCAGAGGGAACAGCATGTGCAAAGCTACAAATAATTTATTATTGCTAGAATTAAAAGGTTATATGTACATGTGTGGGGCCCTGGTGGCACAGTGGTTAA
>NW_004444017.1:12418531-12420172 GCF_000243295.1 Trichechus manatus latirostris
GGTTAATGATTATCTCCATTTTTATACCAAAATCTTGAAAATCCAGGTGAAAGACTTGGTTCTGATTCATCTGGCCGGTCACCATAGAGTGCTTCCTTAGGCAAACTGGGGTGAGTTTTGAGAGAATTTCAACCTTAATCCTGTGTGTACTCCTTCACATTTAAGACAACCTTAGCAACTTCATATACAGAAATTTTAATATACTTCATGTAGAGCAATTGACTGAAAATTACAATATAAACCAAAAATAAAAACAGAATAGAACTGGCTTAGAAATGTTGAATTAACAGAACAAAACATCTTTAGTCCATAATATAAACATATAATTAGGTAATTTAAAATAAGCTTTGAGATTCATAATGACTCAAAGTCATAGAGGCAGAAAAAAAAAAACTTTCTCTTCTGTTTTTTTCTATAGAAGTCTGAACAAAAACTGGGTATCTGTCATGGACAGTTGTATTTACTAGCTAGCATCCATTCCTCTCTTCTGATAATGACCTCTAGTTTTCCTTGGCGGATTTACTCCTTCACCCACTCTCAGTCCACGTGCTTTGGGAAAAGTTACTTGCACAGTGTCTTCAGGGATGAAAGACTCAAGTTTGATGTGGTAGGTAGATTCTAAGATGGCCTCCAGTGTTCCATGTTTTCTGGTTATTAATCGCCTTGTGTAATCTCCTCCCCTTGAGTAACTTACTTCTAAAAAGAGACAAAGAGAATGCCTCAACCTTGCTGGGATGTAACTTCCATGGGTAGACTACAAAAATTTCTGACTAGGAGACTTTCTCCCTTGCTGGCTTTGATACAGCAATTAGGCCCACATGACAGAAACTGAGTGAGGGACGCCACTGGCCAAAGCCAGTGAGGAAATGAGGCCCCCAGTCCAACAGTCCAAAAGGACCCTGTCAAACACCATGTTAGCAAGTTTGGAAGCCCCTTCCCCACTGAGCCTTCAGATGAACCCCCAGCCTTGACCAACACATTGACTGCAGCTTTGTAAGAGAGACTTAAGCAAGTCCAGTTAAGCTGTACCCAGATTTCTGATCCACAGAAACTGTGAGGTAGAAAATGAATGTCAATGTAAGTCACTAAATTTTGTGGTAATTTGTTATGCATATAACTAATACATAGATAACAAATACATCTGACTACTTATTATATTCATCTGGCCAGAGTGTTTCATTCTGGGTTGGGCTTAGGACCCAATTCAAGAAAATAAAAGTTAGGCCAAGGACAAGAGAATTTTTAAATTTTCCTCTCTTCTCCCTCTTCGCCAGTACCCTACACACTCACACACAGAGCATCAAATTGTGAAGATGTGAGCTTAGTATTGTTGTTAGTCATATTTGTACCGCTTGGAACCTAAGAAAGAAGCCAACATGGAGGAAAATAGAGCAGAAAAATGGAAAGAGGCTGAGTCCTAACTAACCCTTTTGAGATCTCAGGATCAAGCTATAATTGAAACCTAAGTTTCTCTTGGATATTTTGGATATATCCCCTTTATATTTTGCAAATATAAAAAATATTTTATATTTTAGAAATATCCACCTTTTCCTTAAGCCAGTTTGAGTTGTAAGACCCAAAATGCACCACAAAATAGTACTTTCATGTTTTTTTCTTGTTTTTGATCTTATAAACAGTATT
>NW_004444017.1:12427393-12435137 GCF_000243295.1 Trichechus manatus latirostris
ATTTGATGTTCTAGGGTTTCAGGATTGTTGATTCTCTGTTTGGCTTAGTTTTTCGGATCTTTGTTGTGGAGGGACGGCGTGGTGCTTCTGCCTAGAGCGCCATCTTGCCGGAGTCTCTTATTCTATTTTTCTTATAAAAAATAGACATATGGAATGAATGGGCTAAATTCGTTTATTAGCCCAAACATAAAAGCATATTCTTATCATGCAAGTAATATAATTCTAGGTACTATTAACTTTGTTGTTGATATTTCTGATAACAGTTGTGCCTTATTAAACAGGAATGTTTCCCTAACCTTAAAATTTTTTTTTATTATAGCCAAATACATCTGCTTTGTTCATCATTTATTTTATTTCATGCATGGCTTAATTGAAAATAACTTCTTATGAATAGTTCACCAAATGGTCATAGATAAATAACTTAGGACGATCCATATAATAAAATAACATTTTCATAGTTTTAGATGCGCATTAACTAAAATAGTAGGAAAAAAAAAAAAGAAACCCTCTCAAGGTTAAATGCTAGTTCAATTGTAGATCCAAAACCAGAAATCTCTTCAGCTTACTCCCGATCATGTGAACTATCAATTACTGACATCATATCAGGATAATAAAAATAATGCTTTAGCATGATAAAATAATACCAGATATAGAGACAATGTAGGATAAGAGGTTAAACAATAATACAATAAACCTAAGGTTGTAGCAAAAAAGAAAAAGTCCCTCAATGAGAAGAATTGACACAGTGGCTGCAATGATGGGCTCACAAGCATAGCAATGATTGTGAGGATGGCGCAGGACGAGGCATTGTTTCATTCTGTTGTACATAGGGTAGCTATGAGTCAGAATCGACTTAATGACACTCACCAACAACGACAAAGGTTGTAGTGTTCGTTTACACAAAACACAGTGATCCTCTAAATCAAATGCACATTATAGATTGACAAAAATGTGATGATAGGAAATGGGTTTAATGAGGCTATATACTTAATCTCAGTAAAGTTATCTATTTTAAGGAATAAACTCTAAAAAGACAGGCACTGTGTCATTTACATTGACACACACTCTAGAATAACACCATTTATTCTCTTCCTTCCTATCCTTCTTGCTTTCAACAACATTTTGTAATACAAAGGTGATTTAGAGCCATGTAATAACTAATAAGGAATCCTGGTGGCACAGTGGTTAAGTGCTTGGCTACTAATTGAAAGGTTAGTGGTTTGAACCCACCAGTGGCTTGGTGGGAGAAAGATGTGGCAGTCTGCTTCTGTAAAGATTTAGAGCCTTGGAAACCCTATGGAGCAGTTCTACTCTGTCCTATAGAGTCGCTATGAGTCAGAATCGGCCTGACAGCAACTGTTTTTTTGGTTTTTTTTTTAAATAACTAACCTAGCATATGAGCTGCAGCACCTTTTCTAAGTTCAAGGAGTGAAGAGCAAACTCGTTTGTGACCACTGGCAAAACTTCTCTGTGGCTTCATTTCCTCACCTGTAAAATTAGAAGTATCTGTATAATGATACCTTATAGGGTTGTTCAGAGATTAAATGAGATAATATAACAGTGCTTAGCATATAATAAGCCCTCAATAAATATTAACTGCCATCATTATTATTATGTTACTACTATAACTATTGCTATTTATTATTAGCATCATCATCATTATTTGACATTCAAGGTTCTCCATTATTTAGGTTTACTATACCCAACTTCATTCATATCCCCTTCCTTCCAGGTTAAGAGAATGCCTTCTTGTACTCATTACCTGCCTCATGACTTCTTGTCTCCCTGTTTTTCCTCATGCTGTCCTACTTGTAATATCCTGCGGCCACCCTCATCCCCATTTCCAATTTCTTTATGGCTTTATAGATCCTTCAAGGTCCTTTCATCTCTTCCATAAGACTTTCTGGGATACTCCCAGTAGGAAGTAGTATCTTCTTTCTATAGATTCTCACTGCACATTATTTGTGCCTCTTACATAGCACTTTGCACTTTTGATGCTGTATACTATTTATGTGCATGGCTTGTATCTTTCACCAGCCTTTAAACACCTAGACAATGGAAGCCACGTCTCAATCATCTTTATGCTTTACATAATGCCTAGCAGAGTGCCTTGCACAAAGTGGAGCTAACCAAACATTTTTGAATGAATGAGTGATTATAGGAATCAGATATATAACTGGTGTCATTAGAAAAACTTTTTACAGTTGGCCTAAGTAGTGCTTATTTTCCCAGATAACTGAATATAGAGGCTCATTGTTGATTTATTTCTTAGATAACCAAGGATAATTACTGAATTCCTTTGATTTTCTCAACATTAGGGCTGCTACCTGAAATTGGAGGGAGTTCCTTGAAGGCAAGAGAATTTTTTACTTATTTATCTATCCCTGACTTACAGTGAATGCTTCTTGATTTTAACGGAATTGAAAGCACTGTAGAATAAAAATTCCTGAGTTGTAAGTGACCTTGGCCATTTTGGTTCCCTGTCCCCTGCTCTTGGAACAAAACTTTATTGTTTTTCAGACTGGTGGGTTGTCTTTCCAAAGCCCCAACCACTCACTGAACTTGATATCTATTTTTTATTTCTGCAGGCTTATTGTTCTAGGAGATTTCAGCTTTCATTTGGACAATGATCAAAGAGAAGTACCTTTCACAGCTCAGAGTGAAAGATTGTAAACACCAGGTTAAAGAGCAAAAATAAATGTATAAAAAACTCAAGGTGGTCTTCACAAGACAAATTATTCTTTTTCAGAATAATAATGATTAATTTGTGAGCAGCAGATTCAAACAAATTTAATTTTTCCAGAGAAGGAAAAAAAAAAAAAATACTCTCAGGAGAAAATTTTAGTAATAAATTAAATGAAAATTTTAGAAAGAATTAAAAAAATTATTGCATCTATAACTGAAGGATTTAGGAACAATGATGACTTGATGACCTTCACTCACTATTGCTGTTATGGATGATCTAGATGTCATGCACATCACAGAAAGTGTATTGTAGGGAATACTCAACGATTGGATTGGGGCTAACACAGGATGTAACATAGCATTTCACAAGTGCTGTCTTGCCCCAATTTTGGGATCACGATTAAAAACTCTCATTTCTCCTTTGCAGGCAGTTTCCTAAGCCCACACCCCAACTGCTTCCTTATTAGGTCTAGCACACCTGGGCTACAACACACAGAGGCCCCCAGATGCCTAAAACCCAGGAATGGCTACTTTTTCTTTGGGTTCATGGAAGTATTCAAAATACCCAATCCAAAGGAAACTTGTGAACCTAGCAAACCCCACCCCATTTGCCATACATAAACTATCTCCTACAACTCCAAATCGCTGTTACCCTACCCCTATAGTTTGTTGTTGTTGTTGTTCGGTGCCGTCGAGTCAGTTCTGACTCATAGCAACCCTATGTACAACAGAAGGAAACACTGCCTGGTCCTGCACCATCCTCACAGCCATCCTCACAATCATGTTATGCTTGAGCCCATTGTTGCAGCCACTGTGTCAATTCATCTTGTTTTGAGGGTCTTCCTCTTTCTTGCTGATCCTCTGCTTTACCAAGCATGATACCCCTCTCCAGGGACTGATAAACATGTCCAAAGTATGTGAGACATAGTCTTGCCATCCTTGCTTCTGAGGAGCATTCTGGTTTTACTTCTTCCAAGACAGACCTGTTCATTCTTATTTGTTCTTCTTATTTTGAGTCTTGCCACATCAGCTAATGAAGGTTCAGAAAATTTGACTCCATTCACATCATTAAGGTCGACTCTACTTTAAGAAAGCATCTCTTCCCCAATCATCTCTTGAGTGCCTTCCAACCTGAGGGGCTCTTCTTCTGGCACTATATCAGACAGTGTCCTGCATCTATTCATAAGGTTTTCACTGGCTAACTTTTTTCAGAAGTAGACTGCCATGTCCTTTTTCCTAGTCTGTCTTAGTCTGGAAGCTCGGATGAAACCTGTCTACCACTGGTGACCCTGCTGGTATTTGAATACCAGTGGTATAGCTTCCAGCCTCACAGCAACACGCAAGCCCCCACAGTACGATCAACTGACAGATGTGTGGGGGTATATGTTCAGTACCATGATAAATAAAAGACATAAGTAAGATAGTATATCTTCCCATTTAGGTTGTAGGTCCATAGGGCTCTAAAGGTAAAAAAAATTCCCAGGCAAAACAGTTAAGAAATATGTCAAGAACCTATATTAATTAGTTATCAAGCCATAGAAGATTAAAGAAAGGTGAGATCAATGTGGGAGAGAGGAGAAGGCTTTACAGATGTGAGACTTGAGTTTGCTCAAGGGGACTAGATAAGATTTACAGTTTAGCTCTATTTGGGCCCTAGAGTATAACCAGAGTAAAGAACAGATTCAGGGCCCCAAATTCATAGTAGAAAAGTCTCCTGGACCTGGAGTTACAGATCTAGATTCTAGTCCCAGTTTCGAAAAGTCACTTGTGTGGCCTTATGCTTCAGCTTTCTTGTCTATTGTTGTTAGCTGCCAGTTGAGTCAGCCCCTGATGACTCATGGCAACCCATCAACCCATGCATAATCTAATGAAACACTGCCCACTTCTGTACCATCCCCACGATTGATTCTACGTTGGATCATTGTGATCCATGGGGTTTTCACTGGCTAATTTTTGGAAGTAGATCTCCAGGCCTTTCTTTCTAGTCCATCTTAATCTGCAAGCTCCCCTGAAACCTATTCAGCATCATTGCAACTAGCAAGCCTCCACTGACAGATGAGTGGTGGTCGTGCATGAGGTGTATTAGTCAGGAATCAAATGTGGGTCTCTTGCACGGAAGGCAAGAATTCTACTACTAAATCACCATTGTCTCATGTCTTGTCTATAGATTATGGAAAACAATGCTGTTTTTTCTACCTTAAAGTACTGTTAACAGGAATACCTGTAGACAGCATAGCAACATTGTTAAGATTCAAGGTTCCAAGTTGTATTCATCTTTCTAACCCTTTCAAGACCTACTGAAAAACATCACGTACAATGTGCCCTCAATAAATATTTATTTCAAGAAAGAATGAATGGATGAATGACATCATAACATTGACAGTCCCAAGTCTCTTCTGCCATTTACTAGCTCTGCGATCTTAGCCAAGTTACTTAGTGTTATAGATTGAATTGTGTCCTCCGAAAATGTATGTCAGCTTGGCTAGGGCATGATTCCCAGTATTGTGTGGTTGTCCTCCATTTTGTGATCTGATGTATTTATCCTATGTGTTGTAAATCCTAACCTCTATGATGTTAATGAGGCAGGATCAGAGAAAGTTATGTTAATGAGACAGGACACAATCTACAGAATTAGGTTAAATCTTGAGTCGATCTCTTTTGAGAAATAAAAGAAAGAAGTAAGCAGAGAGGAGAGGGACAACCAAGCAAGAAGAGCCAGGAGCAGAGCATGTCCTTTGGACCTGTGGCCCCTATGCTGAGAAGCTCCTGGACCAGGGGAAGATTGATGACATGGACCTTCCCCTAGAGCTGACGGAGAGTGAAAGCCTTCCTGTTGAGCTGGTGCCCTGAATTCAGACTTCTAGCTTCCTAAACTGTGAGAGAATAAATTTGTTTGCTAAAGCCATCCACTTGTGGTATTTTTGTTATAGCAGCACTAGATAACTGAGATACTTAGCCACTCTGAGCCTCAGAGTCCTTCCTCTAAAACTAGGTTTAAAATTATGTATATGTTACAGAATTGTTATGTAATTTTATGTAAAGTGCTTGGCAGAATAGTTGGCACATGATTTTCAATACATATACGTCTTATAAACTGGATAATTGAAGAGTGCTCAGCAGATATAAAGTACAGCAATTGTGCTAATAATATTGTTGTTGTTACTTGCTGTTTGAGTTGGTTCTGACTCATAGCAACCCTGCGTACAACAGAACAAAATAATGCCTGGTCCTGCGCCATCCTCACAATTGTTGTTATACTGGAGCCCACTGTTGCAGCCACTGTGTCAGTCCATCTCATTGAGAGTCTTCCTCTTTTTTGCTGACCCTCCACTTTACCAAGCATGATGTCCTTCCCCAGGGTCTGGTCCCTCCCAATAACATGTTCAAAGTACATAAGATGAAGTCTTGCCATCCTCCCTTCTAAGGAGCATTCTGGCTGTAATTCTTCCAAGACAGATTTGTTTGCTCTTCTGGAAGTCCATGGTATATACAATATTCTTCACCAACACCATAATTCAAAGGTGTCAATTCTTCTTCACTCTTTCTTACTCACTGCCCAGCTTTTGCATGCATATGAGGTGATTGAAAATGCCATGGCTTGGGTCAGGCACACCTTATTTCTCAAAGTGACATCCTTGCTTTTAACACCTTAAAGAGGTCTTTTGCAGCAGATTTGCCCAACATAGTACATCATCTGATTTCTTGACTGCTGTTCCATGGGCGTTGATTGTTGATCCAAGTAAAATGAAATCCTTGACAACTTCTATATTTTCTCTGTTTATCATGATGTTGCTTATTGGTCCAGTTGTGAGGATTTTTGTTTTCTTTATGTTGACATGCAATCCATACTGAAGGCTGTAGTCTCTGATCTTCATCAGTAGGTGCTTCAAGTCCTCTTCACTTTCAGCAAGCAATGTTGTATCATCTGCATATCACAGGTTGTTAATGAATCTTCCTCCAACCCTGATGCTGGGTTCTTCTTCATATATTCCAACTTCTGGGATTATTTGCTCAGCATACAGATTGAATAAGTATGGTAAAAGGATATAATCCTGACACACATCTTTTCTGACTTTAAATCACACAGTGGTTTAAACAACTGCCTCTAGGTCTATGTACAGTTTCCTTATTAGCACAATTAGGTGTTCTGGAATTGCCACTCTTTGCAATGTTGTCCATAATTTGTTATGACCCATGCAGTCAAATGCCTTTGCACAGTCAATAAAACACGGTAAACATCTTTCTGGTGTTCTTTGCTTTCAGCCAAGATCCATCTGACATCAGCAACGATAGCCGTCATTCCACATCCTCTTCTGAATCTGGCTTGCACTTCCAGCAGTTCCCTGTTGATGCACTGCTGCAGCCGCTTTGCATGATCTTCAGCAAAATTTTACTTATGTATGATATTAATTATATTGTTCGATAATTTCTGCATTCTGTTGGATCATCTTTCTTTAGAATGGGCACTTCCAGTGTGTTGGCCAGGAAGCTATCTTCCAAATTTCTTGACATAGACAAGTAAGCACCTCCACTGCTGCCTCTGTTTGTGGAAACATCTCAGTTGGTCTTCTATCAATTCCTGGAGCCTTGTTTTTCACCATTCCCTCCAGTACAGCTTGGACTTCTTACATCAGTACCATTAGTTCTTGATCATATGCTATGGTTGAATGTCAACCAATTCTTTTTGGTACAGTGACTGTGTATTCCTTCCATCTTCTTTTGATGCTTCCTGCATCGTTCAATATTTTCCCTGTAGAATCCTTCAACATTGCAACCCAAGTCTTGAATTTTTTCTTCAGTTCTTTCAGCTTGAGAAATACTGAGTGTGTTCTTCCCTTTTGGTTTCCTAACTCCGGGTCTTTACACATTTCATCATAATACTTTACTTTGTCTTCTCAAGCCGCCCTTTGAAATCTTCTGTTCAGCTCTTTTACATCATCATTTCTTCCTTTTGCTTCTTTTAGCTACTCTGTGTTCAAGAGCAAGTTTCAGAGTCTCTTCTGACATCCATTTTGGTCTTTTCTTTCTTCCCTATCCCTTTAATGACCTTTTGCTTTCT
>NW_004444017.1:12436058-12443782 GCF_000243295.1 Trichechus manatus latirostris
CATCATTAAAGTGGACTCTACTTTGAGGAGGCAGCTCTTCCTCAGTCGCATTTTCAGTACCTTCTAACCTTAGCCACTCATCTTGCAGCACTATACCAGACAATGTTCCGCTGCTATTCATAAGGTTTTCACTGGCCAATTTTTTCAGAAGGAGACCACCAAGTCTTTCTTCCTAGTCTGTCTTAGTCTGGAAGCTCCGCTGAAACCTGTCCATCACAGGTGACCCTGCGGGTATTTGAAATACTGGTAGCATAGCTTCCAGCAACACAGCAACACGCAAGCCACCACAGTACGACAAACTGACAGGTGTATGTTAATAATAAAAAGCATCAAATAGAGGAGAAGGAGTAGTAGAGTATTGAATCGGTAGCTGTAGACGCATCCGAATGGAATGGTGACCCACAGTGCATCCTAAGCATCACTGAGTCTGTGAGTTTAGAACGAATCAGGTCATTGACTTTGGTTCTTCATAAGGGCCCTAGATTATTATGCTATTTAACAATATGTACAAGAAAAGGAGAACTCGGAAATAATACATAGAAGGCTCTCAGGTCTATTTGAAGCCTCAAAGAAAAGAATGTAATTGAAATTTGAATATTTTAACATAAAGATAGGTATATTTCAGTGGTGATAATCTCTGGAAATAATATTAATAATGTCAATTGGTTTATATATTTGTAAATTGGTTTGTATTCTATTGGGAGCCAAAGAGAATATTACATAATATCAGATCATAATAGTGGTAGATGTTTGAGGTGGTACTCAGTGATTCTGAGGAACATCCATTGACTTTGATAGGATTCTATAGTTAAAAGTGTTTAAACGATTTGAAAATTTCCTTCTGTGATTTCTCTACTATCTTTAATGTAATTGGGAAGTTCAATAAATCAATGAGATACATTGATTATCTAGTGAGCCTTTATTTGCTTCTGTGGGTTATTAAGTTCAGCTCTTTGGCAGTCCATTAATTCAATTATTTATGATTTGTTCTCACAAATCTGTACTATCTTGAAGGTATGTTCAGTGCTATTCAATACATTATTAAAGTTATGTTACCTACTCCTAAAAACCATAGTTAGGTGCTTAATTATTTCTTTCTTTACCATTTTACAAATATACATGGGCTCATTTCCAATAAGAAAAGATTAATCACAGCACAAGTCATGCTAGAAAGGAGTACTCATAATATCACATTTTAAATAATTGGAAAATGTATTTAAATATATTTTGCCCAAACTGAAGTGTGACATAAACCATCTGTATATAACATAAAATTGCATCTGTTTAAATTCTGTGGCTACAGATTATAGTGACTATTATGCAAAAATTTACCAAATTATTCTAATAGTTCTATTCTTAAAATCTTAAAAAAGTTGTTTTCTGTACTTGTTTTTTATATTAAATGTAATAAACAGAATTTGGGTGCAATATTTTGAAAGTTTTTATATGTTATTTTATATATTTATTGCTTATGCTACTCCACTCTCCTAGTATTAGAAGCTAGAAATCTGGAATTAACACTTTACCCTTTCCTGTCTACATCTCTTAGAGAATCTGTCATCAAACTCTGACATGTCTTCCTTAGTTCTTCAGGTATGACTTTTCCTCTGATTCTCATTACTTATCTTACACCTGGAATAAATTATAAATGTTTTTAATATGCTTATTCCTGGTACATAAAGTAGCAGATACTCAATACATGGTAGATGAATGAATTACTCATCTGACTTTTTCCTGGTCTCCCTGTCCAACCACTAAATCTCTGGGCAACTAGTGTAAGTGAACAGATTTATCATTTATTTCAGGCTGTATACATAATCAAATCATTTTTTTAGGTAAGTTTGATCAGAGTACATCAAGTCATGGAAATATTTATTTATACCCATCTGAGAAGGTCCCTAGGTGGTGCAAATGGTTTGTGCTCAGCTGTTAATCTAAAGCTGGCAGTTTGAACCCACCCAGTGACACTGCATAAGAAAGGTCTGGCAATCTGCTTCCATAAATATTACAGCCAAGAAAACCCTATGAAGCAGTTCTACTCTGTAACACATGGGGTTGCCATGTGTTGGAACCAACTCGACAGTAATGGATTTTGTGTTTTGGTTTTATACCCATCCAAACAGGCTACATTTGAAATTGGTGTTAGTATTAAATAAACATATAAATATATGTATTTGTCTAATATAAAGTCCTCAATATTTGTTTAATGAATGAAAGCATGAGTGAATGTTGTGTGCAACATAAATGGGTTTAGACCATTTCCTGAGTGGCTTCTAGGAGCTCTTCAGTATGCTAGGTTCTAGGATTTCAGCTGTGAAGAAGACAGACCCTACATTTTCCCTCACACGACTTACTCTTATGGCACCGCCTTTAGTTTAAACAGGGATTTAATTATTTAAAAATAGAATCGCATATTTGAGAAAGGTTATTTTTTAACAACAAGTTATCAAATTCATGAAAGAAGTTTTTTTTATTCTTGCCAATCCATCTTTTTCTTTTTTTTTAATTGTTGTGCTTTAAGTGAAAGTTTACAATTCAAGTTAGTCTCTTATACAAAAATTTATACATACATTGTTGTGACCCTACTTGCTCTCCCTATACTGTGACAGCACACTCCTCCTTTCCACCCCAGATTTCCTGGGTCCATTCAACCAGCTCCTGACCCTCTCTGCCCTCTCATCTCACCTCTGGACAGGAACTGCCCATTTAGTCTCATGTATCTACTTGAGCTAAGAAGCACACTCTTCACAAGTATCATTTTATGTCCCATAGTCTAGTCTAATCTTTGTCTGAACAGTTGGCGTTGGGAATGGTTTTAGTTTTGGGCTAACAGAGAGTCTGGGGGCCATGTTTTCCAGGGTCCCTCCAGTCTCAATCAAACCATTAAGTGTGGACTTTTTACTAGAATTTCAGTTCTGCATCCCACTTTTCTCCTGCTCCATCAGGGACTCTGTTGTGTTCCTTGTCAGGGCGGTCATTGGTGGTAGCCGGGCACCATCTAGTTCTTCTGGTCTCAGGCTGATGGAGTTTTTGGTTTATGTGGCCCTTTATGTTTCTTGGGCTAATACTCGCCTTGTGTCTTTGGTGTTCTTCATTCTCTTTTGCTCCAGGTGGGTTGGGACCAATCGATACATCTTAGATGGCTGCTCTCTACCTTTTAATACCCCAGACACCATTCACCAAAGTGGGATGCAGAACATTTTCTTAGTAAACTTTGTTATGCCAATTGACCTAGATGTCCCCTGAAAGCATGGTCCCCAGACCTCCGCCACTGCTACTCTGTCACTCGAAGTCTTTGGTTGTATTCATTAAACTTCTTAGCTTTTGGTTTAGTCCGTTGTGCTGACTTCCCCTGTAGCGTGTGCTGTCCTTCCCTTCACCTAAGATAATTCTTGTCTACAATCTAGCTAGTGAATACCCCCCCTCCCTCCCCACCCTCATAATCATGAAAGAATGTTTTCTTCTGTGTTTAAACCTTTTTTTTGAGTTCTTATAATAGTGGTCTTATACAATATTTGTCCTTTTGAGACTGACTGAATTCACTCAGCATAATGCTTTCCAGATTCCTCCATGTTATGTTTCACAGATTCATTGTTGTTCTTTATCATTGCATAGTATTCCATTGTGTGAATATATCATAATTTGTTTATCCATTCGTCCATTGATGGGCACCTAGGTTGTTTCCATCTTTTTACTATCATGAATGGTGCTGCAATGAACACGGGTGTGCATATATCTGTGATGGTTCTTATTTCTCTAGGATATATTCCAAGGAGTGGGATTGCTAGATTTTATGGTACTTCTATTTCTAGCTTTTTAAGGAAGAGCCAAATTGATTTCCAAAGTGGTTGTACCATTTTACATTCCCACCAACAGTGTATAAGTGTTCCAGTCTCTCCGCAACCTCTCCAACATTTATTATTTTCTGTTTTTTGGATTAATGTTAGCCTTGTTGGGGTGAGATGGTATCTCGTTGTAGTTTTGATTTGCATTTCTCTAATGACTAAAGATCATCAGCATTTCCTCATGTGTCTGTTAGCCACCTGAATGTCTTCTTTGGAGAAGCATCTGTTCATGCCTTTGCCCATTTTTTAATTGGGTTATTTGTCTTTTTGTTGTTGAGGTTTTGCACTATCTTGTAGATTTTAGAGATAAGATGCTGATCGGATTTGTCGTAGCCAATTTTTTTTTTCCCAGTCTGTAGGTTGTCTTTTTACTTTTCATAAAAGAAGACTTTAAAATATTTTGGCCTGACTGCATAACAAATAAAATTCAAGGAAAAAAAAAAAAAAAAGACAGAAAAAAGAAATGGAGTGGAAACCTACATATTTTAAGAGTCTTAAAAGATATATCAACCAATTGTAATGTATTGACATTATTAGTATCCTGATTCAAACAAACAAAAGACTAAAAAAATACATCATGAGACTACTGGGAAAATTTGAACACTGAATGGATCTTGAATGATGTTAAAGAAAGAAATTATTGTTTGATTTTTTTCTGTAGGTGTGGTAATGAAAGCATTTCGGTTATTTTTAAAAGTTCTCTTTTATAGTTATACATGAAATATTAACAAATGAGATGATATGATGTCAGGGGAGTGAAGATTGGTCATGTGTTGACAGGTTTTGAAGCTGGGTGATAGGTACATCATTTTATTATTCTCTCCATTTTTGTATATGTTTGAAATTTTCCATAATAGAAAGTTTTTTTTCAATCATGCTGGTAAAACTTTTGATTCTTGAGATGAAATGCTCTGACATGAAAAAAAAAGGCATGAGATAAAATGCTTTTATACTTTGTTCTCTAAATGCTTTACTGATAAATTTTATTTAACTATCTTTACTAAAAATTTACTGAATTCCCAGTTGGTTATGTCAGCGTATTATGTGGTGGTACCATGATCTGTAGTATGCCAAGAATTACAAATTTTACTGATTTCATTAATTGATGTTCTCTAGTATTTACTAATAAAATTTACTAATAAAATCAGTAAAATTTGTGATGTTCTCTAGTACTTTCATGGAAACTCTGGTGGTGTAGTGGTTAAGAGCTACAGCTGCTAACCAAAAGGTCGGCAGTTCGAATCCACCAGGTGCTCCTTGGAAACTCTATGGGGCAGTTCTACCCTGTACTATAGGGTTACTATGAGTTGGAACCAACTCGACAGCAACAGGTTTGGGTTTACTACGTTCATGAATTTAAGCAGTTCTAGTTGAAAATGTTGAATACTGGTGCAGTGGTGGTTGAGTGGTAGAATTCTCACCTTCCCTGAGGGAGACCTGGCTTCAGTCCCAAGCCAATGCACTTCATGCACAGTCACCATCAGTCAGTAGAAGCTGTGCATTGCTACTACGCTGAGCAGGTTTTGGTGGCGCTTCCAGACTAAGACGGACTAGGAAAAAAGGCCAGGTGATCTACTCTGAAAATCAGCCAGTGAAAACCCTAGGGATTACAACGATTAGATCCCAACCCATTATGAAGATGGTGCAGGACTGGTCAGCATTCTACTCTGTTGTGCATGGGGTCGTGTGAATTCAGGCCCAACTCAATGGCAGCTAACAACAACAACAATGTTCCTCATAGAGCATTTGGTCAGACAAGTTACGAAACTCAAATAGAAATAAACATGAGGTTTATTGTGTATATAAAAGTCTTCTAAGCATCTAACTTCTTGGTGATTTTGAAAACGGACTTCTAATAACTGAATGCCATAATGTTAAATGTTGATTTGGCCAAAAATGCTGTTTTTGACTGGATCAAATAACACACTTCCCAGAGTGCAGCAGTAGCACAATCTGTTATATTTGCAATTAAGAAAAATTGGCAAAGACTATAAAAGTTACTTTAAGAAAGAACTTCACAAGGAGATGAAGCACAAATGGAAAGGCCACAGAAAGTGGAATGCAGGGCAAGTTCCTGAGGAGATCACAGAGAAATAGCAAAAGCTTGTAGGAGTTGGGGCAAACAAGCTCAGTAGGAAACAAGACGCCACTTCTAACAAACATGAAAGGAAACAGGAAAAAGAACTCTTACTATTTCAGGAACAAAAGAAAGCTAATGACATACTTTACTCCTTCCGCAGAGGGAGAGGGAAAGCTAATGGCTCACGATAGTAAAAATGCACATGTACTTGGTGAAAAAAATCATTCTTCAAATAAAGATTAACTTAAAGTAGAATTAGTGGCATATTGGGAGGTAGAAATTTTAAGGCACACAAATGATTTTTAAAAGTAAATCTGACAATTTAATATTATGACCTTGTGATTTATATGCAAAAATATCTAAAGAATTGACCATCTGCATATGATGGAATATTATGTAGCCAATAAAAATCATATTTCCAGAAATATTTAACAACAAGGGGAACTGCGGAATCATATTATTGTCTAGGTGGGAGTAATCAAATCATTAACAGTAGTTATTGCTGATGAGATTATTGGTGATTTTTATTTTCTTCATGATTTTGTGCATTTGTTGGATATTCTACAATGGAATTATGTACTTTTATAAATCTGATACAACAATAAAAATATTGATTAAAGTACCAGCTCCTCAATCTCCTGCAGTCCAACTCCTACCAGTCCCTTTAAATAACATGTTAATGTTATTAATAATTACCAATTTGACAAATGAAATGGATGTTTTTTTGCTTTTATTTTCTGGCTCTCTGCAGCATTTGATATTACTACTAGTATCCTCTGCTCCCCTGGATTCCCTGACCATTGATATCTTGGTTTTCCTCTTATATTCTGAAATTCCTTCACAGGGTTCTCTTTCTTTGCCAGATTTCAAATTATTCCCTAGGGCTCTGTCCTTGGTGCTCTTCTAAGGAGGAATCAAACAATAATTTATTCAATAGCCATATATGCACTGTTGACTCTCAAGTTATATCTCCAGTCCTAGTATCTTTCCTAAGATCCACACATGTACTTATTATTGTTTATATGAGTCAAAATTGACTTCACAGCAGTAGATTTGGTTTATATCCAACTAGATGTCCAGAAAGGTTTTCACACTCACCATCTCCTAAACTGTATTCACCATGTACAATCCCACCACCCATTCACACCCAGATGTCTAACCATGCCCTCCCACTCTATTTGTTATTTTGTTTTTTAAGTGTCAAATATCTATTTGCTCACACCAGAATTGGGAGTCTTCCTAAATTCTTTTCTTTTCCATCCTCCACATAAGTCAGGTCAATATTATTTCATAAATATCTCTCAAAAGAAAAATCTTCTTTGTTTAATATCTGTGTGCTCCAATTTAACCATATATTGGCTGTCACCTGGAAGACTAGAATGGTTATCTGTCTGCACTACAAGCCATTCTGTTCACTGCCACCAGGGGAAACCTGCCACTTACTCCATTGCTTTAACACTTTCAAAGACTTCACATAGCACAAGGGTGATTTACTCAGGACTTTTTTTAGTTGTAAGCACCTCATTTAAAAGGAAAGGACAGCTTCAGGTCCAGAAATTTAAATCATGTCCTCAGAACTCCATTTCTTGTTTCTGTTCTCTCTTAGACAGCTGCATCTCTTAGAAGCAGATGAGCTTCCTCTTGGCAATGAGAATGAGAGGGCAGGACCACAGATAATTCCATGCTTGTATCATCCCAGCTATCAGCCTAAAGCAAGAGAGATATCCTCCCTCCAAGTGTCTGTGTATGACATCCAAGGCAAAGCCTATGATTGAACAACATGTCCATACCTTGGACCA
>NW_004444017.1:12445141-12470088 GCF_000243295.1 Trichechus manatus latirostris
TTTAAGCCACCAAATCTGTGGTAATTTGTTATAGAAGCAATAGAAAATTAATACGTAGGCTATGCTTTTTTATGCTTTCTTGCTTTTGTACATTCTGATAATTTCATGTAAAATGTCTTCCCTACTAACCCATCCTACTCAATCCCAGTTCACTCAGTAACTCCTACCATTGCTCAAATTTAACTTAGGTATAATTCCTTCCCAGAAGCCTTCCTTAGTACTCCCCCCAGAAAGATAACAAGTATTTCATTCTGTCGCCACATAGCACTCTTTGTATTCTTCTGCTATAGTACTTAAAATACTATATTGAAATTGTCCCAGATTAGATACATCTCTTTCATGAGACAAGTAAGTTTCCTTAAGCTCAAGAACCCTATCCTATTCCTCAATGTATACCACAGGTCAAGCAATGTTGGGTACACTGTATATTTTAATAACTGTGAATGCATGAAAAGTCACTGTACTGATTACTCATTTGAAATTTACATAGGAATGAGAAAAAATTGGAAATTGGAAAATGTCCAGCATATTTTAAAAACAGAAAATGAATATACCACTGTAGATTTAACTTCTATGGCTATAAAAACGCTGGAAATCAGCCAGTAGTAGGTCAGTTTTCAAATATCTTGAAGACAACACTATTTTTTTTTTTTAGGAGCAAACTTCATTAAGCAAATTTTAATTTCTAGGTCAATTTTCTATACAACACAGTTATACAATTTTCCCCCTCATTTTGATTTTACTAAATTAAAATAATAATAATAATTTATTTTGTTGTTGCTGTTGAAAATATGCACAGCAGGACATACACCAATTCAACAGTTTCTACATGTACAATTCATTGCTAAACATATTTTTATTAAGAGCAAATCTTGTTTAAATAATTTAACATAATCACCTCTTATGACAATGACTGAACTGACAAGTGTGGGGATAAGAAATTGGTTGTAATCACTTTTTCCTTGATACGGCAGGATTTTGGATTAAATTCTATACATCAATAAACTTGGAAAATGTGGTCTTTTTTTCTAATGGCATTAATTAATAATATCTAATATTATCATCTAAGAAGCCCTGCTAGCGCAGTGGTTAAAGCGCTCAGCTGCTAACCAAAAGGTCGGTGGTTTGAAACCACCAGCCGCTCTGCGGGAGGAAGATGTGGCAATCATCTAGTATCTGATCAATACATATATGTAGAACCAGCCTGCAAGATGACTCCCAAATGATCCTTGCCTCCTGATATTCACTCTTCTGTATAGTCCCCTCCCATACTGAAGTGACAGTGTAGGACTTCTGGTTCTAGGTCCTAAAATACATTGCTCCTTCTACCTCATTCTCTTGAATCGCTTACTTTGGAAGAAGATAGCTGCCATGTTGTGAGGATAACTCAAGCAGCCCTGGAGAAGGGCCCATGTAGAGCAGAACTGAGGTCTCTCCGCAAAAACTAGCACCATATTGCCAGCTGTTTAAGTGAGCCACCTTCAAAGTAGATCCCCCAGCCCTAATTGAATCTTCAGATGACTGCAGCCCCAGCCAATATCTTGAATGCAACCTCATGAGAGACCCCCTAACAATAATTACTCAGTTAAGCCATTCTCAAATTCATGACCCACAGAAACTGTGAGAAATAATAAAAGTTTATTGTGGTTTTAAGTCATTAAGTTTTGGGGTAATTTATTATGCAGGAGTAGATGATTACTATATCACCTATAGAATAGAACATATAAACAAAAGCAACTGTAAAACACTATCTCATGTTGTTGGCTGTGGATCTTTAAAATAACAGTTATTATTCTTTCACCATCAGCCTTAACCCTCTAAAACATTACATAGGAGAGTTTTCAAGCAGAAGGAAAATAATTTTACAGTGCCCATTCTGCTTTTGGATTTTATACTAAAAAAAAAAAGATAGAGTTCTGTTACTCCATGTTTCCTCCTCCCTTGTCTGTATATTCTTTTCCACCATTGGAGTATCTGAAGTTGGATGGTGAGATTCCTAATGTGACTTCAGAAAACAAAAAAAGAGATGACACACTGTAACTCTGGGCCCCTCTATTTTCCTGAAAAAAGATACAAAAACGAAAAACAAGAAGGTGGAAAAGCTATCTGCAGTCTTTTAGCTCTGATCTTCCTGGGTCCCTTGCAGTTTTCCTATGTTAGAGGGTATATGATGCACACGTGCATACTCAGTGTGTCTCTATGTGTGCTGCTCCATGTGTGGTCATCTCAGAGCAAATGCCTTGATGTCATCTCATCTGAAGCATCAGAGAGGATGTTTTGAGCAGTTGGAGGTGGGAGAGGGTTAGGAGGAAGACGGTGATGAAGAAGGGCAAAGGAAAAACAGCATAGACCTAATTATGTAGAAACAGAAAGCAATCAATAGTTCAGATACAGGTCAGAATTGTCACTTGGTTGTTGGGCTAACACAGATATACTCTGGCTAATGCCCTTAAAAAGATGAATTATATGAAACACTTCAGTTCTACAGAAAGTGGTTTCTGCTAAAGGGCAAGATGGATATAAATAGAAGAAAAAGGCTTGTATTCTAGTTTAACTTAATCAATCCTGAGAAGGTAACACATTATAGGTGAAATGCTTCCCATTCATAAGGTAAATTTCAAATCAGATAAAATATTTATGATTATGATAAACCTTTTCACATGAATCGATAAACACCTAGTGTAATGTTTACTGCCATCATTGTTTACAAGTCAATTAGAGCATTTTGCAGCTTTGCTATAAAACTGCTTCAATTTAGATAAATGGCTAGATGGTAATCTTTACTATCCTGAAACTTGACAGTATAGCTATGTAACAGATTTCATTATTTCTAAGAGAGAATGACAACGTGGTTTCAGTTTATTGTTTTTTTGTCATGATATGACTGCTAGCACATCTTTATTACTTTCATTTTATAAATATCTGTTTATCAGGCTGCAAAAATAATTTTTTTCCATTGCTTTATGCATAGGTGGGAAAGCTAATGACCTCTGCAGGCATGGTAGCAGGAGTTAGTGGCAATCTACCATATTTTTATGCAAATATTCCAATTCAACAGTTTCTACATTTACAATTCAGTGACACTGACTACATTTTTCAAGTTGTGCAACCACTCTCACTCTCCTTTTCTGAGCTGTTCACTCTCCCCTAAGTTTCCTGTCTAATCTTTCAAGTTGCTGTTGTCAATTCGATCCCATATAGATAGTTCTTAAAAGAGCATAATGCTCAAGGCAGACATTTTTTATTAGCTAAGCTAAACTATTTTTGGTTTTAAGATGTCTTCAGGGATCTTTTTGGTTTCAAGTTTAAAGATTATCTAATGGCAAATAGTTTCAGTTCTTCCAGCCTCCATAGCTCCAGGAAGTCTGGAGTCTATGATAATTTGAAATTCTGTTCTGCACTTTCCCCCTTTTGATCAGGATTCTGCTATAGAATCATTGATCAATGTTCAGTAATGGTAGCCTGGCACTATCCAGTTCTTCTGGTCTCATGGCAAAGGAGGCACTTGTTCATGAAGGCAATTAGCCACACATTCTATATCCTCCTCCTATTCCTGACTCTCCTTCTTCCTCTGTTACTCCAGGCAAATAGAGACCAACTGCTGACAGCAACAATTCTTGAGAGCAGTTTAGGAGTAAGCTCCACATGGGCAGCAGACTTTCGTCTTTTTCTTTCCTGATCTAACCCAAGCATCTAGGCACCCAATAAGCATTTCTTGAATGAATGAAGGAGATAGTGAATGCTCAGAAGAAAACACAGTCAATTCAAGAAAGGGCACTTACAGAAGCCAGGACCCTCAACAGCTCAACAGTACTTGGCTCTTGTTCCAACAAAGGTTTCTCTTTGACTTCGGGTTTTGAATTTTGTAGAAATAGAGCACTTAATTGGTATCACCTCTAGATTAGGGTTTTAAATCTGAGATCTATGAACACCCAGGAGGTACATGAAGGGGTCTGTGAAGGCTCCAAAATTATATTAAAAATTTTGTGTGCAATCATACATTTTTATGAGATTTCTTAGTTTTCATCAGATTCTTAAAAGAATCTGTGATCCATAAAAAGTTAAGAGGTACTATTCAACAGAGAAACTTAGAAAAGGATGGCTTCTATGGGACGTTTTCATTTGAGAAGACATGTGAAAGGAAGCTGAGCTACAGGGCTACCTGGAGAAAGTGTTGTAGGTAGAGAGAACAGTGTATTAACGGCCCTGATGTGTTTGACGAGCAATAAGGGGGCCTTTGTCAAGGAGCAGAATAAGGAAGGAAGCAGGGTAGGAAGTGAGTAGGAGAGGTAGTTAGGAGCCAGATCACATGGGATCTTGTAGGTCATTGAAAGAATTTTGAGTTTTATTCTAAATATTATGTTGTTGTTGTTAGTTGCTTCTGAATCGATTCCGACTCATGGCAACCCCGTGTGTGCAGAGTAGAACTGCTCCACAGGGTTTGGAAGCAGATCTCCAGGCCTGTCTTCTAAAGTGCCTCTGGGAGGGTTCAAACTGCCAACCTTTTGGCTAGTAGTCGAGCACTTAACTGTTTGCATCACCCAGGGACTCCTTTCTAAATATGACAGAAAAATGTTATTGATTGAAGAATGTGGTCAGGGAGTGAGAATAAGTATTCAAAGTCAATGAGAGCAACAGGCTGCCTTTGAGACATGTTACCTCCTGGGTAGGAAAAAACTAGGCACTCTGAAGACACAGCCAAGTATTCTTCATCTCTCTAGTACGTAGATGTGCTTGAAAATGATTAAAAAGGAACATACTGTGTCATTATTCAAGATATAATGATGGGTATTGATTTAGTTTTTTAAAGAAAACTTCTTCCTAGGGAAGTGAAGTAAATTTATTATATTTCCCAGAGATATAGTCCTTAGAAAGGGAATTATTTTAATGTCATGTCAACACACTCCTGTCTTCACTTAGGTGATCTTTCAGGTGTGCAGGGAATTTGCATGATGAATTTTGCATGCATATATGTCCTTTCTTCTTTGTTGCAAAGGATGGCAAGTAATAAACATTGTTCCTCAGTAAAGTGTCCAACAAAAGAAGACAAATACAATAGTCAAATCATATGAGAGCTAAGTGATAAAAAGAGTATGAAAAGGTTTAATTCACAGTTTAAGCTACCATTTCTTATCTAGAGAAAATAACTGTGGTGGCTATTTCCAATTACTCAACAAACAAGACACTTATTAAAGGATATTATGCAAAATAAACACTGTCAAGTGCTATAGGATGGTTGTAAAATTTGGACCTCATTCATTTACTCATTTATGCATTTAAATCAACTAACGCCTATCATATGCATACCATGTACCAGGTACTGTGCTAGGGCTCAAAACAGAGAAAAAAGATTTAATTTCAGCCACAAATAATTCATAGTCCAATAAGAATTTAACAGAGTAACAGTGACTTCTTTGGGAAATTCTAAATAAAAATAGGGTCAGCATATTTATTCACACTTATGAAAACCAAGCCACATGGTTCTTAATCTCTAGCCTCTCTTTGAGTTTAATTGTCTCCCTTTCTGTCACCTTGACTTTGCTTGTAAACAGCAGGGCTGTCAACATTATTAGATGCATCAGATGATGATCCATAGCTAATTCTTATGGTCAGTTAAGATAACTGCCTTCAGTCCACTTCCATTCATCCTGTGGAAGTACGGTAAAGCTCACTTCTGGGCTACCATCCATAACTCCTTTGTGCACACACTGGCTACTTCATGGAAAGCCCTGTTGTTGTTAGGTGCTGTCAAATCGGTTCCGACTCATAGCGACCCTACGTACAATGAAACACTGCCCAGTCCTGCACCATCCTCATACTGGTGTTATGCTTAAGCCCATTGTTGCAGCCACTATATCTCTGTTAATAGAGAAAGTATCTGTGACTGAAATGATGGTTAGATTCCATCTCATGACTTGGACATCAAGCAATCAGTTCACTTTTGCTTTTCAGTTTTGAAGCAATCCATCTGTACTGAACCCTTGGCTTGACAAAGTTCTCATCTTGTTAATACATTGACAGATTAATATAGCAATGGAAGAGTAATAACCTCCCTAGTCTGAAGACATCTCTCATACAAGTAAATGTCTACAGTATTCACATGAATTTTTTATACATTTTGGTTTCAGTGATCTATCACTGTGTAACAACCAACCCAAAATTTAGAAGCTTAAAACATTTTATTTCTGCACTTTAACCACTGTGCCACCAGGCTCCTGTATTTCCTCATGATTCTGCAATACGGTCTGGGCTCAGCTGGGCTGTTCTTCCGACAGTCTTGCTGGAGGTAACTGCGTGGTTGTATTCAGCCAGTGGCACCACTGAGGGGATGCTGGGGCAACTGGGCTTCCCTATCACTTCATGTAAACTCGTCTTTCCTTCCCCATGTGTCCTGAGTCCTTTTCACATTATCTCTCCTCAGGTTGAATAGGCTTCTTCACATGGCACCTTGGAGCTCTCAAGAGCCCCAGGACTTGTTAAGGCTTAGCCTCCGAACTAAAACATGCCACTTCTACTACTTAAGTGAATCACAGGGCCACCCCAGATTCAAGGTGAGGGATTTACACAGGGGTGAATTTTTAGGAGCATGGTTCATTGGAGGCCACCAGTGTAAGACTACTATAACTACCTTGAATCAAGTAATAATCTGTAAACCTGTAGTATACTCTCGGGTTGATAGTGAACAATAGGGGTGAGTTCCTTAGCAAGGAGAAGGGGTACTAGTCCTCAATGATCAGTGTTCTACCTGTCTTGCACTTCATGGTTGTAACAAAACTGACTTAGTGGAAATCACTTTGTCTTTAACCATCCTAATCTCTCTGCCTGGGACAGCTTTCCTCCAGTTTTGGACACCTAGTGGAATCTCTCCTCCTTCAAGTCCCAGCGCAGACTTCACCTTCTTCAGGAAGCCTTGCTAGACGCACTCGGGTTCTGTTAGGTCCTCTACTTCTGAGCTTCTAGGATAACCTGTGTTTATCCCTTTCACAGAACTTAGCATTACCAACTTTCATCAAGTTGACTCCTACTCATGGCGACCTCATGTGTGTCAGAGTAGAACCGCGCTCCATAGGGTTTTCAATGGCTGATTTTTTGGAAGTAGATCACTAGGCCCTTCTTCTGATGTGTCTCTGGGTGGACTTGAACCACCAATCTTTCAGTTAGTAGCTGAGCACCTAACCATTTGTACCACCCAGGGACTCTAGAACTTATCATACTGTATTAAAATGTTAGGGAGTTTGTTTCATGAGTTTGTTTCTCCAGATAGACTGTAAACCACCTGAAGGCAGGGGATGAGTCTTATTAACGTGATTTCTACTGAATAACATATCATCCAGGAATAATATATTAAAATGGCTCTAGAATGATAGGACTATAACTTGTACAATCTAATATCACCACATTATCCAGCATAATGCAATGCACATATAGTTACTGTTGTTGTTAGGTGCCGTAGAGTTGATTCCAACTCATAGTGACCCCGTGTACAACAGAACGAAAAACCGCTTGGTCCTATGCCATCCTGACAATCGTTGTTATGTTTGAACCCACTGTTGCAGCCACTGTGTCAATCCATCTCATCAAGGGTCTTCCTCTCTTTCGCTGACCCTCTACTTTACCAACCATGATGTCCTTCTCCAGGGACATTCACATATTAGTGGTTCAATAAATATTGGATAGTTGATTGAATAAATAAATCTATTTCTCTTAGTTATTGCATAGGAGATATAAACTCCAATTTCAGTGACCTGGTAAATTTTCTGTAAACTTCACAAACATTTCAATTCTTAGCTAGGAAAGAAGAGGCAATATGCCTTGGGCATAACTTTTCAAGTAATATCAGTATTTAACAGCATAAACCTTTTAGGCGGATGCATGGCTAAAAATAAATCCATATTCTTCTGAAAATACTGGCTAAAATTCTGAGGGAATAGATTCATGCTACCAAACAAAACTGTTCTCTTGCTTGTACAAAACAGACTACAACCTGTAGGAAACCAAATTACTTTGCTAACTGTGACAAATCCAAACTGCTACAGAGCAAGAGATAACATAAATCAATGGGTCTTGGGGGCAAACAGCAGGAGTTATTTTGAGGTAAGTGAAATCCAGTCTTCATCCTAAAACCTCATTGCATTCTCGTAGATCAAGTTTTTAGTTGTATGCTTTCTGGAAAATGACTGATTCACAATGATTTCAGCCACCTGAAGGCCCTAAATAAACATGGCAACAATGGGGTACCACTCAAGCCCTTGCCTAGATTTACTGGGCTCTCTTCCTTGTAAGTACTAGGTGGTGAGCTGTGTGCCTGCATTTGACAATTTCCCCCCTAAAACCTAAAAGCAGACATGCTGCAGGGGCTCAGATTACCAGGTAACTCACAGCACTTAAATTTGATATGCCTTTGCCAAGGCAATGGAATGTCATAAACATTCTCCAGCTACCATCTTTTTCCTGTTTTCAGATGCTACTGTTAAAGGGCTATAGCAGCAAGAACTCTTCATTAGGAGGCAGAAGAGCTGGGCTCTAAGAGGAGCTCTGCAATTCCTTAGCCATGTGACTTTGGGCAAGTCATCTGACCTTGATGGGTTTATAAGATTCCTCACCAAGAAAATATCACTAGAGGAGGAAAGAAAAAAAAAAAAAGCCCCCTTGTAGATACCTGCTGTTTTTTTTTTTTCTTCTTCTAACAATATTTAATTTTCCACAATCCATGGTTCTAATACCTTTTAGAGCTGAGGATTGACTTCAGAACTTTATTATTTGAAATCATGCTTACTACCTGAGTTATTAGGAGTTTTTGCCTTTGGCTAGATGTAGCCCAGCTCCTTATTCTGACCACAAAGTCTATTACAGTGCCTTCTATGAGTTGTCAAAGTTCAAAATTCTCTCTCTTCCATATTCCTTCCTTTTTCCATATTGAGTGTCATCGAGAAGTAAAGTCTTCGTCCTCCGAACTCCAAGAGCCCCATTAGGTGTAACCCACGGGAAGCTGTCAAATACTGTCATATGTCATCATTTGGGTACATGTCATTTTCCATATTAAGCCATAATCTTTTTGAGGACAAAAAAGTATCTGCACACAATGGGTGCTTAATACATATTTGTGGTTGAAAAGAATTCCCTTCTGGATTAAGTTCACCACAAAGGAAAGGTATTACCTTATTTTAACTAGGAAGGACTCCTCAGTTCTGCCTGCTAGTTGATCATTCTTTGGATTACTCAGATGTGGGAAACAAAAACAAAATGGAACAGATGACAACCAGCAAGGGCAAACCATGCTAATTTTTGTTGACTGGCCCATTGAAGTGGTAATGAGGCAAAATTACTGCCTTGGCCAGGAGACCTGGAGCTCTTCTGCCTTGTTATTCATCTTTTCCTGCGGGATTAGCAACACAGGCAGACAGTTTCTCCTGCCTGGCAAACCCCAAACCTCTTGGTGAAGTGACAAGAAATATTCACCCCAGTGCACATCTTCCCAAGAAGGCCCAAGGCAGAGTGTTGGCTTTCTCTGTAGTTCCCAAGCAAGCCAATCTGCCATGACGTACAATTCAGAGCATTTTGCTACAGGGGAAAACAAGCAGACAGAAGGGAAAAAAGTCCTCTCTGCATACTGATTGTGTATAATGTGGCATTTGCATATATGTGTGGCCTCAGTTCTTTCCTGCTGCTGCCAGGTGAATTCTCCCCAAATGCTGCTCTGATGTCATTTCCTTGCCCCAAACCTGCAGTAGCTCTCTCTACCTTCTGAAAATAGTTTAAACACCTTAGCCTGGGAAATTAAAGGCTTGCCAGAGTCTTGCTCCAACCTATATTTCCACATTTTATTCCTATTATTTCAAATCCCAGCCAACAAATCTCCTATACATATTCTATACGTTTCCATATCTTTCTTTATATGTACATTTTTCCCCACTTGTATGTCAGAAGCTTATTCTCCTGGAATCCTGATTCTGGGGTCCATGTACTAGGGGTGACCCACCCAGGCCAAGGACCTGAGATTTTCTTTTGAACCTTGAGCCTTGAGCAGACTGGTCTCCTAAAAGGCACCCCTAAGTCACACAACAATCTTGCTAATTAGTAAAGACCATTTTGCCTTGGGCATTGTGCCCTTTGGAAGAATTTAGTCAGTTTCGGGAAACAGAAACTCCAGGGCTGGACTGAAAAGCTGTGTTTTAGGGTAAATTGTTACTATGTAAACACTGTTCTGGTTCTGCTTCCATAGCCATGTGGGTAAGATGGGGTATAAGAATCTTCAGAGGTTCTCTCATCTTGGGAACATTTTTGACACCTTAGTTGAAATGTTACCCTGATTTGCAAACTGTATATTCAATAAACTTCAATCAGGTTCTACTATTGGCTTACTATGATTTTTGTTTTAACAAAGCCTAGCTAGGCTTCAAGTTCCAGCAGCTCACTTGCCCCCCATACAAACCTACTCTGACCACGCCAGCTGGTAGAAATACCTCTCTCTCCCCTGAACTCTGATAATGCTGGTTTTCTCATGGCTTTTTATATTTTCTTTCTTGTCTGGTTCCTGTTTGTCAATCTGTAGAACCTAGTCCAGTGCCCAGCACATAAGAGGCACTCAATAAATGTTTGGTGAATGAATATTGATTTTTACTTAATGTGTCTTTGCATTGGCAATTTCTTTGGAAACCAAATATAAACATAAATTCATCATTTTCAGTGCACAAGAACCATTACTAGATTTTAAGGAATGAGGGCTCTGGAGTCTCCTCAACCCTTGCAGGGCCTGGTGCTGCACCAGGGTACCTTCACTTCCCTGTTATAGGCACGTGACACTGAATAATATTAATATGCTTCATTTGCTGAGTGCCCACTTCTGTTGCTGTTAGCTGCCATGGAGTCGGCTCCCGACTCATGGGGACCCCATGCACAACAGAACAAAGTGCTGCCAATCCTGCAACATCCCCATGATTGGTTTCAGAGCAAACTGTTGTGATCCATAGGGTTTTCACTGGCTGATTTTCAGAAGTAGATCAGCAAGCCTTTCTTCCTAGCCCATTTTAGTCTGGAAGCTCTGTTGAAACCTGCTCAGCATCACAGCAACACGCAAGCCTTCACTGATAGACGGGTGGTGGCTGCACATGAGGTTCATTGGCCAGGAAATGAACCCAGATTCCCGCATGGAAGGTGAGAATCCTGCCACTGAAACACCAATGCCTGACTGAGTACCTAAACCCAAACCTGCTGCCGTAGAGTTGATTCCAACTCATAGCAACCCTACTGGTCAGAGTAGAACTGCTCCATAGGGTTTCCAACGAGTAGCTGGTGGATTCGAGCTGCTGACCTTTAAGTTAGCAGTCGAGCTCTTAACTACTGCGCCACCCTGTGCTAAATCACTTCACAAGCGTATCTCTAGTCCTCAGTGTGACATGATGATGGCTATCATTTTTGCAGAAGTCAAACGAACAATACTCAAAAGATCAATACCCTTGACCATAGTCACATTTAGAGTGAGTACCACAGTCAGGATTCACACTAGGGTTTGTCTAACGCCAGACGTACCTTTTTTTTCCCACTGCCCCATGTTGCCCCTTTGAACTGCACAGCAGCTTCTACGGAAGTTTCTGCAGTTTCTCTGTCACTTCTCTAAGATTCTTTTCTCATTCCTGCAGTTTCATGAAAGGCCAGTTATGCCCGCCAGTGACCTGCTTCTTCTAATAGGATTTCCAATGGCTATAGTGCCATTTCAACGTCTACATGGTCTGCTTCTCTCTACCCAGCACAGAGCTCCCAGGAGGCGTGGGCAGCCTGGCAGCGGCTCATTTCAGCAGCTTGTTTTACAGCCTTCGCAGCCCAAACGACTTTATTTCAAACCTTGCTGTGATACATCACTCACCTGCCCTGAATTCCCTCTTCACCCTCCCTTAAGTCTGTTTTAGAGGCCTCTAAGTCAAAATTGTGATAACTCACAAAGCAGCATCTGGAAAGACTTGCTAATTGGGAATTTGGGAAAATTCCACTGAGACACTTCTAATGAAGATCACCTCTAAACTATCTATGAAGAAAAGGTTTTTTGAGCCTTGAGGAGATCCCTTATAGGGATATGTGTATGGAAAGTAGGAGAGGAACTATTTAAAAGCACCCAAGCATTCCCTTGAATACAGTTAAGGGACCAAATGGAAATATTATTTCATCAGTTCCAGGTCACACCTCCTCCCCATAGTTTAACATCCTGTAATTGAAATGTAGCTTACAACTGATAGTTGTGAAACAATTGTTGGCTAAACAGCAGTTGTCATCATTGTCATTGTCTTCACCTGTGTAATTACCAAATACACAAACACCAACATTTACAGAATGGGTGGGAAAGATAGGTTAACTCTACATAATTGCAGAGCTAACTTAAGAGACCAACGCCAAAAGCTTTCAGGTCTTTGAAGGATTCTTTTAGGAAATGTTTCATCACCAAAGCTCTTGATGGCACAGAGGACAACATTGTGGGGAAAAACTTGGACCTCAATGACTGAGTCAAAGCTAAGATTATTCAAAATTCAGACTTGGACTCTGAGGAGAGTTTAGAAAAAGCTTAACCAATTTATTTTGCTTATATTATCTTTTTTATGTACTCCCAAGAATGATATATGATTTTAAAAAAATCTATGTCTAAATAAGTACAATAGAGCTCTTTAAATAAATGTAAAATAAAAATTCTAAGTGATAAGATAGCACTATGTCATAGTCAAATTGATCTTGTTTTGTCTAATGTGGATTATAAAAAAGTTTAAGTGTGTACGGGAAGAAAAACTTGTACTTCTCAATCAGATAGGATCAAGTTCAAACTCTGGGCATGTTACCAGGTCTCGCTGATGCTTAGAGTAAAATTTGTAAACTGTGGTTAATAATTCTTATCCTGAAAGCTTTATTAAATCAGTCCCTCCACTAGTCAAAACTTTGTAAACGTGAGTTTTACTTTTTTTTTTTAACTAGAAAGTCATAAACACACATTTCTTTAAAAAAAAAAAAACTGTAACTTTCATTTCTGGTCCATTTTATAGTTTTAATATATAAAGTGGCATGTATTTTACAAATGAGCTTTGCTGTCATTTAACAAAGTGGAGAAAGAAAAACATTCTAGGATGCCTGGTAGAGTCCAGAGTCTTGGTTTCCCCTAAATAGAAGAGGGAATATAGTGTCTGACAAGGCCCTGTCTTATTTCCTTGAAGAGGGCATGGTTTGACACATCGTGGGTCCCAGAATTGCAGGTGGATTTCTGTTTTGGTCTCTCTGGTATAAACGTCTAGTTTAATAATTTTAATTAACAGTAATAGAATTTTTCGTGGGCACATATCTGCTCAGACAAAAACTACATCTTCCAACTTCCTTTTTAGTTTGGTGTGGTCATGTGACTAAGTTCTGGCCAATGGTATGAGAGTAGAAGTGATGTGTGCAACTTTGAGTTACCCTTAAAATGAAGTAGTCCCCTTCCCCTGCCCATTGTTTGGAAAATGGATGGGGTGGTGAAAGCTGGAGAAGTCATCTTGGATCAAAGATGGGAGCTACGTGTTAAAGAAGGCAGAACAGCAAGAGAGAAAGAGCATGGGCCCTAATGATTTTGGAGCCACCATGCCAGTCTTGGACCACCAACCCAGATTTTAACATGAGAGAGAAATAAACCTTCATCTTGTTTAAACCACTATTATTTTGGGTCTCTATATTAAAGCACCAAAATATATTATCTTAACCTCCCCAATCTCATGGTCCCATCCCTCACGTTCTCCTTTTCCCTAAACAACGTGAGTCACTTCACCCACATGTGTTCCAATCTTAGAAAAGGGCTTCCTTGATCTACATTCCAGGACTCCTATTCTGAGAAAATGCTTAATTTTTTTGAAGTCTAGTTGCGTTGGAGTTGCTTGTCCTCCCTGGTGAATGGAGCCCCGCCTTAGCAATGGAGCCTCAGTACCTATGGAAAAAAATTCTCAGAATCTGATCCCTATTCATTCTGCCCATCTGGATGCTTTGTGATGTTTCTTTCCGCCACGTTTTCCTTTCCCTGCCTATGTGATACTTTTTGTTCTGTACCTGCAAGCAGGAAAGTCCAGAGAAAGCTGTTCTCCTAACCCTAGAAAATGAGTCTGGTGCAAGGTCCTAATCTCTTCTTGCTTTGCTATGTGCTCTTCAGTTGAAGACGACTAAAGGAAGCTTACTTAAGCATACTAATATTCATAAATTTTTGAGTAACTACTGTGTAAGTGGTACTTTTTTACACATTATCTCCAATCCCTCTGTTGTTGTTGTTATGTGCCGTTGAGTCGATTGCAACTTATAGCGACCCTATATGACAGCGCAGAACTGCCCCATAGGGTTCCTTAGGCTGTAACATTTATGGGAAGGAGCCCTGGTGGTGTAATGGTTAAGTGCTTGGCTGCTAACCAAACGTAGGTGGTTCCAACACAACAGCTACCCCTCAGGAGAAAGATGTGGCAGTCTGCTTCTGTAAAGATTACAGCCTTGAAAATTATGGGGCAGTTTTACTCTGTCATCTAGGGTCACTGTGAGTTGGGATCAACTCAATGACAATGGGTAACCTTTACAGGAGCAGATTGCCAGGTCTTTTCCATTTTACAGATGAGGAAACAGACTTGGAGTGGGTAAGTATTTTGCCCAAGATGCCTCATCTAATAAAAAATGGATCTTCAACAAAACCTTATTTACATTCTTCCCACTATACATACTATCTCCCAAATCTAGTTATAAGAAAAAAGTGCAAAGGTCAGGGCTTAAATGAAAGAAGAAAAAGGAATCTTTAGTGATCATGTCCTGGCACAGGTATACAGACTCCAAAGAGGAGAAAGACTATCCAGCACCCTGCTCTATGGGCCATAGTAACACCAGGACGCTGAGATTAACATCACAAAGCTGCTCCAAAGAAAGGATGCTCTCCTTCTACCGTAACCCTTGCTTTCGGGATAGAGTTTTCTTTCAAAATCATTTTCCTCACTTTTCTTTCCCCCGGGATTCATCTATTTCTCTGACCTTGACAGACATTTCTGTCTAAATCTTCTGAATTATTATGGAGTAAAATGGTTTATTTTAATTTCCCTAGATGTTTTTATTGAATTCTTTCACAGTGTTTTATGCAAAATATGTGATTACTAATTCATAGAACAGACTATTATGAGATTCTGTGCTAAGTGGCTGCCACAGTGGTATTCAGGCCTGGAGCCTCTGCTGTTGCAGGTTCTGACCCACCTCCTCCAGGGTCAGAACTAAGGAGGAAAGTTAAACTCTGAGCACCTTGCAGATTACGCTATTCTATCACCTCCCAAGCAATTCCTAAAGAAAAAATACCACCCTTAGCCCCCTGGCAAAAATGCTTGAAAAATTAGAAAGCAAGGCATTTTAAAATAAGGGTTAAGATCTTGGGTTCTGGAGTCAGGCTGAATTTGCTTCTGTTCAAATGACCCTGGGCAAGTTCTTAATCACTCTGTGCCTCAGTTTCTTGGTCTATACAATGGGATAATACCTACCCTGTAAGATATTCACAGGGTCACATAAGCTAATATAAAGGAAGGTGCTTAGAACAGTACCTGGCTCATATTAATTACCCCTAAAATGTTAACTAATATTATTTCTCTTACGGAGCTGTGTGGCACAACAGTTAAGTGTTCGGCTGCTAACCAAAAGGTTGGCAGTTCAAACCCATTCAGTGGCTCCAAGGGAGAAAGACCTAGCAATCCACTCCTGTAAAGATTAAACCAAACCAAAAACCCATTGCCTTCGAATTGATTCCAACTCATAGCAACCCTGCAGGACAGAGTAGAACTGCCCCATAGGGTTTCCAAGGAGTGCCTGGCAGATTCGAACTGCCGACCTTCTGGTTAGCAGACGTAGCTCTTAACCACTACGCCACCAGGGCCTAGAAAACCATATGGGGAAGTTCTACTCTGTCACGTGGGGTTGCTATGAGTTGAAATTGACTTAGTGGCACCTAACAACAACAAGATTCCTGGAAACCTGGGGTAAAACACCACAGCATGTTAAAAGTTTTCTGAGTACCTGCATCTCCTAGCCATTTTCTAGCCCATATACGTAACACTCATAAACATGAACTCACATGAAACTATTATAGTTAGTAGTGTGATTCTAACTCAGCATAGTTGATGAATATAGCACACAACATGGAAATACCCTAAAGTATCAGAAGATCCTCTATAAGAACGAGGTGAATCCCCCTTAGGGATCTGGTAGTTACAGGCAGGATGGAATCGCCAGTGAATTAGTTCGCTGTGGGGAAAAAGAAAAATCAGCCTCTGAAACCAGCAGCTAGAAATCAACCATGGAACAAATGTTTCTAGGCAAAAGGAATGGTGAAGATGTAAAAGTGGAAACGAAGAATAAACAAAGTTCCCCTTTATACCTCCAGGACAAACAAACATGTTTTAGATTTTGCTTCAGAGTAAGGGACTATGAAAGAAGTGAGGTTGTAGGACATGATGGATGTGGCTCAGATTCAAGGAGATCAATCATACTGGTTACACAAAAGTCATATGCTCATCTCATAGAGTTTAGTTGGGCTTAGAGGGACTGTGAAAAGGCCCAAGGTTACATCCTTTTTGTGAGGAAGTACACTGAAAGATTCCTCTCACGGTGACAGTCAACTCAACGCTCCAGGCAATGCCCAGTTTCTATAAAGCTCCAGGAGGAAATCAGTCATTTCACTCTCTAACGGTCCTGGGAATGTGCTGGGATCTTCTATCTACTCAGAAACCCTCTCTAAGAAGTCAGTCTTTCGGCATAGCTGTCAGCCCTCAGGTATATGGATGCACACATACACTGAGGTATCAATGAGGTTATTCATTGTAGCACTGCTTATAGTAACAACATACTGGAAATAATCTCTATCAACAGGGTGACTAGTTAGTTAGACCTACTGTAGAACATTAATACAATACCAGGAAGTGTTCTATGTTCTGTCATGGAAAGATCTCCATTAATTTAAATTAATGGGCTAAAAAAGCAAGACAAAGAATAGTGTGTAGAGTATGCTATTCTTTGCTAACTAGTTTAAAATGGAAGTGCAAAGGGGGAAAAGAATAATATATTTATATTGGCTTGGATCTTGAATAAATATGCCTGACTTGACACTAAGTAGTTGCCAGTGGGGAGGAGAAATGGGTATCTGAGGTAATAGGCATTGCAGCAAATTTTTTTCACTAAAAACTGTATAATCTTTTGTGTTTTCTGATTTGTCAATCATGAGTCAAGTATATTAACTATTAAAAATCAAATTAAAATCTTTATGGAGAAAATTTTTCAGCATTGAAAAAAAATAAAACAATAGTGAATATTTTAGTTTTCTTCAATCTGAAATCTTAAAGCTAAGAATACATGTGACCAGTGAAGAAATGCAGGATACGAGGGTCACGTGGGTTTATGGAAACCATTCTGAGCACAAGGAAATTGGGTGACCTTCACTGTATCATAAAATGTGTGGAAAACTACATTTGACTCAGAAATGCAGGAACAGATAAAATATATCTTAACTTAAATTTATATTAGATTTCCTAAACCTAAGCAACCCAAAACTCTCCATTTGACATCTCATAATTTGAAACATTCCATTTAATCTTTTTCAAAATCTAGAATATAGCTGATGTTCATTTAATATATAAACTGTTTTTGATCTCATGCTCAGATATTCCCAAATAGAACAGAAGCTCTATATCTTTCTCTGAGAAACTGTGATCTTTTCAGCATTTTTAGTGTGTATGAACAGAACAAGGGAATACTGCCTGTTTTAAAGTCAGGAAAGGTGTGTGTCAGGGTTGTATCCTTTCACCATACTTATTCAGTGTGTATGCTGAACAAATAATTCGAGAACCTGGAGTATATGAAGAAGAACAGGGCATCAGGATTGGAGGAAGGCTCATTAACAATCTGCGATATGGAGATGACACAACCTTGCTTGCTGAAAGTGAAGAGGACTTCAAGCACTTACTGATGAAGATCAAAGACCACAGCCTTCAGTATGGAATACATCTCAACATAAAGAAAACACAAAAATCCTCACAACTGGACCAATAAGTAACACCATGATAAATGGAGAAAAGATTGAAGTTGTCAAGGATTTCATTTTATTTGGATCCTCAATCAACACCCATGGAAGCAGCAGTCAAGAAATCAAAGGACACATTGCATTGGGCAAATCTGCTGCAAAAGACCTCTTAAAATTGTTATAAAGCAAAGATATCCCTTTAAGGACTAAGGTGCCCCTGACCCAAGCCATGGTGTTTTCAATCACCTCCTATGCATGCGAAAGCTAGACGATGAATAAGGAAGACCAAAAAATTGACACCTTTGAATTATGGTGTTGGCGAAGAATATGGAATATACCATGAAATACCAAAAGAATGAATAAATCTGTTCTAGAAGAAGTACAGCTGGAGTGCTTCTTAGAATGGTAAGATTTCATCTCACATATTTTGAACATATTATCAGGAGGGATCAGACCCTGGAAAAGGACATCATGCTTGGTAGATGGTCAGCAAAAAAGAGGAAGACCCTCAACGAGATGGACTGACACAGTGGCTGCAACAATGGGCTCAAGCATAACAATGATCATGAGGATGGTGCAGAACTGAGCAGTGTTTGGTTCTGTTGTACTTAGGATCACTGTGAGCCGGAACTCACTGCATGGCATCTAATAACAGCAACAATTGTTCTGCTCTAAGCTCCACCTTCTCCCTGGGTCCACAGAAACAGGGAGGGTTCACATGTCCCTTCCCCATGGAGTGTCTCTTTCTGGGTAGAGGAAGGCAGAGAACTCCACAGCCCAGGAAACTGCTCCCCACTGATGTCTTGGTTGCTGTCAGACCTCTGATATTTGCTCACATAGCTCTCTATCTGCATCAGAGTGTACCTCCTCTGAAGGGCAATTATCAGCTGCCCTCCTGCTGATGTTGCTAGTGGAAATATCATGCCCCAAATGCTAGGAGAAAACCTTTTTAACAAAATGTATTTACAACTTCCCAGAGTTGGCCTATTAAGAGAAATGAAAAGGAAGAAGGAAGTTAAAATGTATTCTACTCTTACTATGTGTCAGATGCTGTGTAGTTTACTACAGGGTGCATTTCTGCATTCAATTCTCAAAACAACCCGGTGAAGTATTGTTGGTAGTTGCTGTAGAGTCGATTCCAACTTATGGCGACCCCATGTACGCAGAGCAGAACTGCTCCATAGGGTTTTCAACGCTGTGATCTTTCGGAAGCAGATCGCCAGGCCTGTCTTCTGAGGCTTCTCTGGGTGAGTTCAAACCACCAACCTTTTGGCTAGTAGTCGAGTGTTCAAGCATTTGGCCAACAATTTTATAGATGAAGAAAGGCTCAGAAAAGTTGAGTAACTTGACAAATTCAACCACTTTAAAATCATGTTTTTCTGCTCTTGAATTTCATATTCCTTTCAATAAAATCAGGAGCCCTGGTGCCGCAGTGGCTATGCGCTTGGCTTGGCTGCTAACCAGAATGTTGGAGGATCAAACCCACCAGCCACTCTGTGGGAGAAAGATGTGGCATCTGCTTCTGTAAAGATTTACAGCCTTGGAAACCCTATGGGGCTGTTCTACTCTGTTCTATAGGGTCGTTATGAGTAGGAATTGACTCGACAGCAGTGGGGGTTGGTTTTTGGTTTGGTTTCAGTAAAATATGCTGCCTACATAGAACAACACAGCAAAGTACCCCCATGGCCACCCACTTTGATTCTTTCTCCTTAGCTCAAATCATAGCTCTTATGCCCTAAGAGAAACCATCTGAGTGTGTTCAAGTATGGAACTAACTACTTCCTCTTGGCAAAATCTAATTATCAATATGGAAGGCTTTAGCTAAAACCCCAAAGCTCTCCCAAGCACAGGTCAAATGTTCATATGTAAAAATGAGTCACAGCCCTGAATATTTCCTACCTCAAAAAGTGAATGTACAAACAAACTCTATGATGATCCTAGGTTTCAGTTATTTTCAAAGAAAGAATTTTCCTTGCCTCCAGTAATATTCTTTTTTCCATGAACTCTTAAATTTCAAATAAAAGTCTCTCTATGAAATCCTTTGCAACAAGCATATTTTATTTTTGATTTTTATTTCTCTTTACAGTACTATTTTTAATAGAACCAACTGGGGAAAGTGGGTAGTAGAATATGTTAGCACATACGCACACTATTTTGTCTAAATCAAGAGAGAACTTATTTTTTATTATTATTTTATATAACATTTCACTAAGTGATTTATTTTTTTCAGATGGATTAAATCTAAGGAATTTATTAATAATAGAAAAGCTATGTATAAATGTGAATTACAGTAAGTATTAGGCTAGTGTGACTTAACTAATCTTTATCTAGAAATACTGTTTAATCAGCCAGACAATTTTATTCTTAGCACAACAGATACAACTTCATTTAGCTTCATATATTCCAAATAATCTTTGAATACTAACATAACCTGCATAATACAGATTTTGATCAATAGAATATGGCTGGGATTATCTACTTTTAAAATTGGAATTGATGCTCATATATAAAATTAGGTTTCTCTTAGTGTGAAATAATTGAATATTATTCTGTGGTCTAATATTTGCCTATGATGTATCAATAGTTAGAAATGATGTTTTGCTTTCAGTTCAACAAAATATCTAATACCCTAGAAGGGGTCTAGAGAAATGAGCAAGTACAATTTTCCACTAGTACTGGAATTCTTTCCATAATAGCAATGATGTATAATCAACCAACAATGACTAACATTTGCTTTCATACTTCCTTTGATGATAAGCTCATTACTTCCAGAGGCGATATATTCTATACTGGGAAGCTCAGATTGTTAAAACTCATTTTACTGAGTGAAAAATATATCATCTACATAGACATAGGTTTGAAAACCCTCTCTACCAATCAGTAGCAGTGTAAACTTGGGCAAATCACTTCATCAGTCCTAATCACATTTCCTCCTATGAAAAGAGTTGTAATAAATAATATCTACCCCCTCCCAACATTACTGGGAGTATCTAATGAATTATTACATCAGAAAATAGTTGGCTACGTTCCTGGTACATAATTAAAAAAATAAACCAAACCCATTGCCATTGAGTCAATTACAACCCATAATAACCCTATAGGACAGAGTAGAACCGCCCTATAGGGTTTCCAAAGAGCGCCTGGTGGATTCAAACTGCCGACCTTTTGGTTAGCAGCCATAGCTCTTAACCACTATGCCACCAGGGTCTCCCATGGTACATAATAGACCTTAATAAATGACATCTCCCTTTCTTGGCTTCTCTTTACCGTTCCTTCTATTATTCTCTTACATTGGTTGTATCTGTGATATACTGTCCTGATAACAAAGGGTTTCTATTATTTTTGATACTAGAGTATAAACTTCTAGGGGGTTAGGAAATGGAGTGTTTTATAAATTTTTTAAAGTATCATACCCAGCAATATCACTTACAGGAATATGTTCTAAGGAAGCAGATGGACAAGAGCAAAATAATGTATATGTAAGGATTTTCATGTCTGCATTGTTTATAATCATTTTAAAAATGGAATCAAGCCAAAATGGCCATTAATAGAAATTTTGTAAAATTAATTACAGTAATTCCCTGTGATGAAATGCTAACATCTAATTAAAAATGATGTTGTTTCTATATCATTAATTACCACTGAAATATAGCCATAATGTATTAATAAGTGAAAATATAAATAGCAAAGAAAAATATAATCCCATATTTGAGTATACATGTCAAAAGATTAATAGTGGATATCTCTGGGTAATATTATCAGTGATTTTTATTTTCTGCTCTCTGTTTTCCTAAATTTTCTGAAATTTTTACAGTGAGTATCCATTACTTTTATTTTTTTATTATCTAAGCCATTAAATTAAAAAATAAGTAAATGCCAAGTTAGTAAAAAAATACAATGATAAACAAATATAATTTATATATAAACATACAGTTATACACACATATATATGTATTCATGTATAAAACACACAAAATTTTATAGCTACCAATGCTGCTAATTAGATAAATGTTTACTAAGTGAATACTGTCAATAATACATGATTAGTCTTTTATCAGTTTTTGAGTTAAAATAGGTGTATTTTAACTTTTTGAGAAAAGGATTCATTTGACTTGTTTTTATTTCTATTTGTTTATGTTATTGTAAAAATTATCTTAAAATAACTACACAAAAAAACCATAACTTATCCCCCGATCAAAGTGATATTTGTGTTTGTCCGTGTCCTGGTGTCTGTGCATATTCTAGTGACCTTCTTGTCCTTGTGTATGTGCACATTCAATTTTTACGTATTAATAATAATTTTATGGATAGAGTTTTGCAATATTTATTTTTACATATTGTTGTTAGGTACTGTCGAGTCAGTTCTGACTCATAATGACCTTAAGAATAACAGAACAAAACACTGCCCGGTCCTGCGCCGTCCTCGCAATCGTTGCTGTGCAAGAGCCCATTGTTGGCAACCACTGTATCAATCCATCGCATTTAGGGTCTTCCTCTTTTTAACTGACCCTTTATTTTACCAAGCATGGTCCCTCCTGATAACGTGTCCAAAGAAGTCTAGCCATCCTTGCTTCTAAGGAACGTTCTGGCTGTATTCCTTGCAAGACAAATTTGTTTGTTCTTCCGGCAGTCCATGGTATCTTCAATATTCTTTGCCAACATCATAATTCAGATGCATCAGTTCTTCTCTACTCTTCCTATTCATTGCCCAGCTTTCACATGCGTATGAGGCAATTGAAAATACCAGGGCTTGGGTCCGGCAAACCTTAGTCCTCAAAGTGACATCCTTGCTTTTTAATACTTTAAAGAGGTCTTTTGCAGCAGATTTGCCCAGTGAAATAAGTCGTTTGATTTCCTGACTGCTCCTTCCATGGGCATTGATTGTGGATCCAAGTAAAGCAAAATCCTTGACAACTTCAATCTTTTCTCCTTTTATCATGATGCTGCTTACTGGTCCAGTTGTGAGGATTTTTGTTTTCTTTATGTTGAGCTGTAATCCATACTGAAGGCTGCAGCCTTTGATCATCATCAGTAAGTGTACCCATAATTTCATGAGTAAGTGTATCCACAATTTGTTACCCTGTTGATATATGAAATACTGGTGGCATAGCTTCCAGAATTGTAGCAACACGCAAGTCACCACAGTATGAGAAACTGTAAGACAAGTATTTTCACATACCACCTCACAAAATTCTATTTTGCCAAAAACATTTTTATCTAATTTTTTTCTTACCTAAATTTTTTTTCTTTACCCCTCCTGTGAATAACCAGTGTTAGCCTGATGTATATGCTTCTACTCTTTTCTCCAACTTTATACTATCACATATAGATTAGATAGGTAGATAGGTAGGTAGGTAGATTTAGATATAGATACAGTTGATCCTCATTATCTATGGATTCTGTTTTCTATTTCTGAGTTCACCTAGTTGCTAAAATTTATGTGTAACCCCAAAATTAATACTTATGGCTCCTTTGTGATCATTTGCAGACACATGCAGAGCTGTGAAAAATTTTATTTGGACAACACACATTCTCAGCTGAGGTCAAACAAGGTGACACTCTGCATCTTATTTCAGCTCACATACTATAAACAAGTAATCTTTCTGCAGTCTACTTAGGGCCATGTTTTTCACATTTTTTGTGCTTTTTTTTTTTTTTTTGGTAGTTTTGTTGTTTAAAATTGGCCCCAACCATAGTGCTAAAGTGCTGTCTAAATGTTCCTAAACAGAAGAAGGCTATGTTGTGCTTTACATGTGTTAGATAAGCTTCATTCAGGTATAAGTTATAATGTTGTTCATGGTGAGTTCAGTGTTAATGGATCAACTTATATATTAAATAAGATGTCTTTCGGAATCATGGGGGCACAGTGGTTAACAGCTTGGCTACTAATCAAAAGGTTGGCAGTTTGAATCCACCAGCCGCTTCTTGGAAACCCTATAGGGCAGTTCTACTCTGTCTTATAGCGACGCTATGAGTCGGAATTGGCTCGATGGCAATGGGTTTGCTTTAGGTAGGGTGTCTTTAAACAGAAACACACATATGCATGGATCAGTTGATGAAATGTTGTGACCAGAGGCTCACTGGAACTTAACCCTGTGTTTCCCCTAGGAGCATTGGTTCAATATTCATTAATCCAGTGTTTACAGTGACTTTATAAAACATAACTACCGTGAATAATGGCAATCAGCTATAGTAGTTATTTGTATTTTAAAAGCATGAAATCATGGCATATACATTTTTCTGTAATTTGTTCTCATTTAACAGTAAATCAGAGCTTTACCTTATTTTTATAAGCAGTAAATAACCTATTAAACAAAATTGCACATGAATTTTACCCTCAAAGATGAATAGGGTTTTGAGATCTGAGAGTCATCCCCACTTCTGCACTAACTGACTGTGTGACTTGGGAAAAGACACTTCACAACAAACCTCAGTTTCCTCATTTGAAAATAAAAGGCTAGGGTTAGATCTCCAATTCTATTACTCTATGACTCATTCTTTAATCTTTCATTTTATGGGTTATGCTTTGGCAGAATATCCTTCTTTAAAGTTTTCCATTTCTTTATTTTTTAAGGACAAATGACCAGTGAATCTCAAGTATAGGTACTTCAACTAGGTCCTTTTAGGAACGTTGCCAGATTCTAACTTTACAACGCTTTTTAAATACATTGATATAATAAATGCAGAATTTAATTGCTATATGTCTGCAAGATACATAAATTCTCTGTATTTATATGCAAAGGAGACTTCTACCCAAACATCTCAGCTCTTTTAATAAACCTTATCTCAGTCTGATTTATAAGAGACTTAAGTGACTAGCTGATATCATCCTCACATTGGTTATAAAATGGGAATAAACGTAGAGTTTCTGATATTACTCTGCCTGTTCTTGAGTCCACTAAGCTACTTATGGGACTGTTTA
>NW_004444017.1:12484502-12497789 GCF_000243295.1 Trichechus manatus latirostris
ATGGCACTGTTTTAAGTATTTTAGAACATCAGAGTCATGTTCTATGTCAATTAAGCCTTACTCTTGATTTAACACACAAATCACCCTTCTAAAAGAGAAGCACTCCTAGGTCTCTGTTTGAACATTCCCAGCATCGGGGAACTTACCATCTCACTGGGCAGTCATTCTAGTTTTGATTAGTACTATTGCTAAAGATATAAACTCTTAACCTTAAGGTCAATCAAAAATTTGCATTCCTACAACTTTCCTGAAATTATTCTGTAGGCATGTCTGAAAGAACTATGTAGCAACATACATTACTAGGCTGGTTCCTGGACCCTATAAAAGTCTGCAACATTTATCAGCATTTCTGTGTGAGAGACCTGGCTACATACTCTATCACAGAGGTAATATCATACCTGTGCCACCGAACGTATATATACCACTTTGAGACTTCTTTCATAATTTTTCAGTTTTTAAAATCTAAAACAAACATACATATCAGACAACAAAATTGTTTGACCTTTGAAGAAATTATCCCTTAATTAACACGGGGCCCAGCTGGGTTAGAACAGTACAGATTCTTACTTGTCTTAGCATAGGAAAAACGAGCTTCTTGCTCTTCAATAGTTTCATATTCTCTTCAGTGACTGCAACCACAGATTACAGTGCTACTTTTTAGCCACCCAAGCTCAGTGTACCATAACAGCCATTTTCCAACTTTCCTGAGCATAACAATGTTCATTTAAAAGGCAGATTTGTTATGGTCCACCCTCAGAGATTCATGGGGCCCAGGAAATTGCATTTCCTGCAAGTGCTGAAAGCAACTCTGATGCAGGTGGGCTGCAGACCACACTGTAAAAAAAAAACCCCTAAGGTCAACAGTCGCCATGATGCAAGTTCACTCACTTTCACCTCAATAGAAAATTGCAGGAATGGGGTGAAATTTGGTGCCCATTCATAATATATGCCTCCTGAGAATGTCAAAACCAATCACCAGGGTTTTTTGTTTTGTTTTTCTTTGGTTCTGCCATGAAATCACCATACGTTTCAAAGCCTCCTGTTTTCACTTACGTGGTCATTATACTGTGAATCCAGCTCTGGGAATTCCAGACACACCAGATATCAACCCCAAAGTAATACAAATGCTTGTAGTATCCACTACAAATCTCCAACAGAGAAAATGAGTAGACTTGGATCTGATGCACAAAGTATGCCCTTAAGGAAGAATAAGATGGGAAAGAATATAGTGGGGCAAGGAGGAAAATGGAGTGGAGGTGAGTGGCTGAGAAAGGAGAGTGCCTCCATGTTCCCAGCTCAGTTGACCATCTTACTCCCCTCTTCCCAGACACGCAGCCTGGCTCTCATATTATGCTGTAGTTTCACCTGCATCACTGGCTGAGTGGCAGCTGGACTTGCTTGGAGAGCTCCAGCATTGGCAGCACTCTCAGTGGCTGGCAGCAGTCTGTAAGCGCTGATGGTTAAAGAGCATCTAGTCCACCCAGCTCTGTCCCTGGACAGAATGCCATCTTCTATGCTTCTGTTAGTTCCTTGGTAAGGTATGTACTTCTGTAAGCACTGCTGGGATCAGGTGAGGCGTATGAGCCCAAATCATGCAAGTACAGGGTTGGATACTCCTGTCTTTACTTAAATTTTGGTATTTTGTTCATCATGGAGTTTTTTGGCCCTAACTTTGATGTTTTTAAAATACTGCATTAAAATATTATTTATTTTGACTACTGAGTTTTTTGACACCCCTGTAGATTTTGCTCTCTACGTGAGTTCCTCACTCACCTCACATAGTCATGACCTGTGACTAGTCAAAGACCATGAAGCCATGAAGTCATATGACTAGTTACTCCACGATATATTTAGATTTCTCTTTCACAGAACTTAATCTTATTATCTATTACTGACTTAAACATTACCTCTTCCAAGAGCTTAGAAATCTGTTATAATTCCAGATTCTATCCAAATTCTATATGCCTCTATAATTTACCTACCATCTGTCTGTTGGTTTGCCATACTGTGCTGGAAGTATGCTACCAGTATTTCAAATAACAGCAGGATCACCCATGGTAAGCAGGTTTCAGTGGAACTTCTAGACTAAGACAGATTAGGAAGAATAACCTCATGGTCTACTTCTGAAAATTAGCCAATGGAAACCTCACGGACCACAGTATAACTTTGTCCGACTCACTTGCTTTGTATATATCGTCAGGAGGGATCAATTGCTAGAGGAGGATATCATGTTTAATGAAGTAGAGGGCCAACAAGAGCAGGAGAGATGCTCGTGAGATGGACTGGGATGACGGACTTGAACATGCTGGCTGTTACGAGGATAATGTAAGACTGAGCAATGTTTCAGTCTGTTGTTCATAAGGTCGTCATAAGTCAGAGTCGACTTTACAGCAGCTAACAACAACAATATAATTTATAGATAGGTCACAAAGCTAATTAATGGCAGGGTGGAACTCAACTCTATGCTTTCTAGCATAGTAGTTTGTTTAGCATAACTACTATTCTTATTTTTAAATTTAGCTACCTGATATTTGACATTCATCAGTATTAAGCAAAAAGCCTTCAAAGAAAGTTTCAAATAGTCTTTCACTGTAAGCTTAACTGCAGGGACGAAAACAATATCTCTTAAAGGCAATATGTTAAATATTGATTGAAAAACCTGCTATTTGTGAGGCACTCTGCTAGGTACTATAGGATATATGAAGATGGGTAACACACAGTTCTTGCCATAATGGAGCTTACACTCAGGATAAGTTGCTAATCACTTTGACTGGGATGAATGGGAAATTTCACTGAATGAGAAACAGTGTATTAAGTCATCATCTTCTACAGCATTTTGAAGTGCTTCATACTGAGCTCTCCATAAAGTTGAAAATCCATTAATTTTAACTGGTATAGTAAAATAGAACATGGGGAAAAAAAAAAAAACCTCTCTATTTGCTAAGTCAGTATGCTAATAATTGGCATTGTTTACAAGTCATGGTTGTTTGATCTGAGAGAGGAAGCAAATAATTTGTAGCTACTGTTATTCTCAAATATGCAATTACCTAAACACTCTTATTAATTTCTAGCTAGTTCTTAAGTACATGTATTCATGACTTTGTAGAAGAGAGATTTCCTTACTTTTGGTCTCACCATTCATCTCTTTAAGTTCACTGCTGATTCCGACATCTATGGAACTCATTATTTTATCAATCTGCAAAAAACAAAAACCATATAAATGAATGATTATATTCACTTTTAGCACTGTATTTTAAAATAATTTTCAAATGGTATTGGTATTTTCAAATTGGTATTATTACCGCAGCAATACCATGTTAGGAGACTGATAGAGAAAGGTTTAAAGGGAAGCAGACATCTTTAAAATTGCTTTAAAAAATATGCATTGTGTTCTCCTTTTCTAAAATTTTCTAAACCAGCTTGTCTTTCCTCTTTGTTTCTTAAAATGAGCTTTGTCTGTAACCAAGATAGGTCAGTAATTTAGCAACTGTGTGTTCTTTCATCTCAGAAGGGGGAGGGAGTGAACAGTATATTCATGTGATGATTCCATGCTCCCGGGCATCCTTCCTCTCTGCATCTTGTCTGACTGGTGAAGGGACATGTTTCTATCTGTGGGCATGGCCACTGGAACCAAGTTTTAGCCAAATGGCTTGACCAGCTGCAAGATGATTAGTGGCACCAATCATAATAATCTAGGCATGGAAACAGCTTATTCTAAGAGATTAATTAAATGTTAATTAATGATGCCTCATTCCAAAAAAGATTTCAGATGTTATTTGTAGAGTTAATAAACACAAGAAATAGACTCAAATAAACCACCAATCTAATAGTATGGAATTTTTAGAAAGCTATGACTGCCTAAATTATAGCCATTTGTAGTTTAATCCCTGCCTTCATCATGCCAGCAAGCTAAGAAAGACGGCAGGTTTCAGAAAAGACAAGGAGCCTCATTTAAACATTCCATTTTGTTCACCTGGAAAAAGATGCAGAGAGATAAAGTGGTTTTCCCAAACAGCTCACTTCAGAATATCAATATCAGAACCATTTCCATTTCTAGTTCTCAGAATACTGTAGTGACCTATTGTGCCTTCAAACCTAATCCAACCGGCACAATCTTTTGAGAGACAAAATGTGACATGTTAGAATGGAATGCTGAGGGAGAGTGTGGTCCACTCTTTGAATAAATTCAAGAAAAATCAAGAAACTTTATTAATTTATGATGTGGTGCTCCTTAGAGACAAAGGATGTGATATTATAACTTTACAAGCGCCTTTCTTGTAAAGATGTTGGTTTTAAGTAGAGCTTAAATTGGTGATGCTGGACCCCAACACATTTTTTCCTTAATGGCTCTTTGATAGTGGTAAAAGGGAAGTATTCAGTGATATGTGTTTATTGGAGAAGAGCCAGGATTACTCTGTTTACATTAAGGTTATGATTATAAGGAGCTCTTCCGAAAAAATAAGATACAGGCAGTCCCCAGGTTATGAATGTCTGACTTACATACAATCCACAGTTAAGACCCAAACCCTGTGTTATAGATTGAATTATGTCCCCCCAAAATATGTGCTGTAAATCCTAACCTCTATGTCTGTGGTTATAACCCTCTTTGGGAATGGGTTGTTTTTGTTATGTTAATGAGGCAGGATTAGTGTAGGGTGTATCTTGAGTCAAGCTCTTGGAGATTAAACAAGCAATTGAAAGAAGCAGAGATGAGGGAAGAGAGGTGCCAAGCCACATGAAGATCACCCAGGAGCAGAAGCTCAGAAAAGCCAAGACATTCCTGCAGGGATGACAGAGAGAGCCAGCCTTCCTCTAGAGCTGGCACTCTGAATTCGGACTTCTAGCCTTCTAAAATGTAAAAGAAAATAAATTTCTGTTTGCTAAAGCCATCCACTGGTGGTATTTCTGTTATAGCAGCACTAGATAATTAAGACACCCTGTAAAGCCTACTATGTTAAAAATTCAAGGTACGTACAATGGTTCGTGATAACAAATGAGCACTACTTTGAGACACACAGCAAAACATTATTATTACTATTACTGTATTATTATGTTAAAGATGTTTTAGTGTATCTGGAAGTGTTTCTTTAATATTTTTTATGCATAGAAAGGTACACTACATACTATATACTAAGACAAACATTTGACTAACTGATGTTAGATATGGACCATACCTAACTGTTCCGATTTACGTAAAAATTAAAGACAGATTTAGGAATGGCACTCATTCATAATCCGGAGACTGCCTGTACTTTAAACAAGGAAAACGAGCTAATAAACACTTTAGCAAGTAGCAAAATGACACAGAGCAGCAAAAATACAAAGATTTTTCTCAATTTGTCAGCTGCAGTGGTTGGTAGGACATAACATGAACATTCTCCCACACCTTACAGCTAGTTATTACTTCTGCTTGATATCAACTTCTATGGAAACAGTAGATTTCTCTACATGTGTGAACTGTGTTTGCTCTACTACACTCGCTGTGAAATTACCATGCATTACCCTAGAACCTTTCACTTCCACTTGGAGCTGTATGCATTTGTTATTTCTGCCTCAGAAAGACTTAAAAAAGCTGAAAATCCTTCCCCCAAACCTCCCTTGATTCCAATGCCTTATAGAAAGAACAAGAACATGTCTTACTTCTTCCCATTCAGAAGTGAAGGATGGTGTTCTTTCAGAATTCCCTTTAGAACTGTGTTCAGCAGTTGAAGATTCACTCCAGTTAACTCTTGCTGTTTTCTCCTTTGAAGGATAGGCAATGAGATCAGAATCCGATTTAGAGACATTTTTTGATAAATGCTTATCAATCAGGGCTTTTGGCAATGACCTTATTCTCCCCAGAGTACAGGCTCTCTCCACAAATCCCCCTGTGTTCACAACCCACTGGTCCCCATTCCGGGATCCATTCCTGGTTGTTCTTGTGCCAACAATGGTATGGTTTTCTAGTTGGTTGCTTTTTTTGTGAAAAATTGTTCTACTGACCACTTTGGGCTTAATTTTCTTTACCAAAGGTTCTGAGTTGCTTTCTATTGCAGACTGCTTGATAGGCAAAGGACTATCTGCCAAACTGATTTCATTTTGTCCATCTTCATGTTGATTTCTTTTCTCATAGAGATGAAATGGATTTTCAGGCGACTCACAGGCTGGAGAGGATCCATGGAGCAGGCCTGCAAATTGCCCAGGATCATATTCTTTTGGGGGATCACTGTCCTCCTGTTGAGAAAGGTCATCTGTAAAAGGGGAGGAAGGATGTCAGGATGCTTGTTTATAAAGGCCTCCCAAAGCCCTGATACAACAGCAGTGCCCTTCTGAACTTGGGCAATATCCAGACATTTCATTCATTGCTACAAAGCAATATTCTCACTTTATGGAATACCCTTGACTGTACAGTGCCATGTATAAAATGAATTTGTGTGTGTGTGTCTGTGTGTGCACATGCACGCACATGCGTGCACGTGCATGTGTGCGAATCAAGTCTTCCTGTGGATGCATTTCAAAGGTATGAATTGGGTATACATTGAGTAACTGCATATCCTTCTCCTTGGTCCCAGGGTGTATACGTTATATTGGTTGAGCAAAATTGGGGTTCCTTAAAGTGGAACATTTAACTTCAAAACCTCACAGTAAATGAATCATTGTACACCACTAAGACGTCAGGCAAGTAAGGTCAAGACATCAGGTAGGCATCAGGTTAAGACCACAGGTAATGACAATTCCCTGCCCTCCTCCCAGCAAATAAATTCAAAACCAAAATATTGAAAACAAGTATAATTAGAAGTAACTTAAGGTTAATTATCCTGATAGTCTTACCTGAAATATAAACAGAAGAATAATTTTGCACAGATTACATGATTTTGACAAAAAAAGATTTGTTCAGGCTTAATACAGGCAAACAATGTAATCTATAATATCACTAAAAACCAAGATTCATTTCCACAAAAACTGATGTTAAACTATTAAAAAGCTATCTTTCTCTTTCTCCACTGAAATAATTTATTTTTGAATTTCTTTAGATCTTTGAAAATGTAATGCTGAAAAAGAAACCAAAGAACAATAATAATTTTTATTGCTTCAGAATTTTTATAAGATAAAATATAAATTTTCCCTAAGATTTAAAATATATCATGTTTTTTATGACTATCTCAATACTTCTTTTCAAGCTATATAGAATCATGGCCAAAGAACCGAGCAAGAAAAGTCGGTTTACTTTTTTGAGTGGTCATTTTCATTCATGTAAGCTAAATATTTGCCAGTATCAAAAGTTAAATTACCTAAAAGCCCACAACCTACTCTACCAAAGAAATCAAGCATAGTCAATGTTGTACATAATGACAGCAAATCCAAAGCTGATTTCCTGATTCATACTTTAAAAACTTAGTTATTATTATAAACCCCAAACACCAATATTTATGAATTAATGAGGAACATTTAATAGCTATGTGCTACCACTAGGCACTGAATTAAGGGTTATATTTACATCATCTTGTTTGATCCTCCTAACATTTCAGTGAAGTAATTAACAGTCATCAGGATTTTCTGATAGAATAGGATATGGCCAGAGTATAGAGTTCCCATATTTCTAACCAACTGGTTGCCACAGTAAGCCTCAATGGATATTTGACCAAAGGATGTTATAGACAAAAGGACCCTCTTATTGAGGTTTGGTGTCAAGCTGCTATACTGTTCTCTCTTTTAGAACTGGTAGAAGCAGAAATGCTCCTGCGTCTCCATATCCTCAGACCTCACTCCAACTCCTGCTTGGTCTTTGCAAGCTGAAAATGCCCCCCTTCTCAGAACTATCACACCAGCATCTTGAGATGGAAGAAAGAAGAGTGACAGGAAGAGAGGTCCAAGAGACAATAATCAAAAATAGGGGAACAATCTGGACCCATCCAGTACTATTTATTATCACACTAGTCTTCCCATAAAATACTCCACCCTTCTAAAGCAGCACTACTATGTCTTGATAACTCCATTTTGTCCTCTCCTCTCAAAAGAAATCCTTTTAGGGATATAATCATGGGTGGAGAGTCGGGTAAGACAGCTTTAAACTTCTAAAAGCTAGAGTGTATAATCAAAACTATGCTATGTTCAATTTTTAGACATCAAAACTATCACTTAGAGAGCTTACTTAATTTGCTGAAGTTTCCCCAGTTAGTAAGTGGATAAGCTGAGATTCAAACCAGGGTACATCAGATTCCAACATCCATTGTCTTGGCAAATACATTATAAATAAAATAAAATATCCATTGTCCTGGCAAATATACTACGATTAAAATAAAAGGACAATTTAGGGTTGGTTTACCCAGAGGACAGGTGAGTAGGCTCTTTGCAGGGAGGCACATGCTTCTCCTGTTCATAACTGTTTCATGTACCAACACAGTAAATATATATTGAGTATATAAATACATATCTAAATAAATGCATGAATAGATGTATGATTGTCAGTGGAGTTGTCTAAACCTTTCTGTAATTTTCCAGAGTGAGAGCAGTCGTGGTCTACTATCTTTGGAATTTGGGAAGAGTGGATTAAGAGCATTTGAGATTTTTCTGCTTCATGGAGATAAAGTAATACTAAGAGGAAATAAAGTCTAGCATTCTGTTCTAATTTATTTTCTCTTCTTTCTTCTGAGGCTACTTGGATCCCCTATAGTGCTTTATGACATAAGCAGGTTGGAATGGAACTACTTAATGGGTAAGTAATCTAGTAGGAAGGAGGAATTTTTAAATAAGATAGTTTAGAATTTCATTTGGAAAGCTTCTGGAGAAGGCTAGAAGGTTTGAGTGTGAAAGGAAAAATGAAAAGTCACCTTATGGTGAGAAAGAGATCCTGTAAATCTCAGTCAAGGGGTTTCTGAACATGTTCATTTTCTATGATGATTATTTTGGGGGTATAATATTATTTATTATATTGTATTATACACACTTACTTCTTACTTAGGAGCCCTGGTGGCTCAGTTATTAAAGCGATTGACCGCTAACCAAAAGGTTTGTGGTTCGAAACCACCAGCAGCTCCATGGGAGAACGATGTGGCAGTCTGCTTCCAAAGAGATTTACAGCCTTGGAAACCCTATAGGGTCACTGTGAGTTGGAATTGACTTGACAGCAGTGGTTTTTTGTTTTTGTTTTTGTTTTTGTTTTTTAACTCCTCACTTACAGACTGTCTCATTATCTAACATTTTGCATTTACAACAATAGTAAAAATATACTCTCCAACTATTTTGCGCATTAACAACATATGTCTGGCAGTAGTGAGCGCCAAGTTGTGAGGTGAGAATAACGCGGGCTGTGATGGTTAAGGTTATGTGTCAATTTGGCTAGGCCATGATTCTCAGTGGTTTGACAGTTATGTAATGATGTCATTTGGCAGTTGTGTAATGATATGATCATTCTCCATTTTTGCATAATGCCAATTTTCACATTACTTATCATTAGATATGTGATTGTTATTATTAGGCTAATGTCTCCTCTGTGGTTTGACCAAAATGACCATAATCACAATCCCAAAATGCTTCATTCTGTCTAAGTCCTCTTGTCACAGACAGCAACTTCCCTAAATAAAAGAGAATTTAGCTATAGGCAGTCCCCAGATTACGAACGAGTTCTGTTCCTAGGTCTGTAAGTCAAATTTTTATATGAGTCGGGTTAGGTACAGTTTGTATTAATGTCAGTTAGTCAAATGTTTGTCTTAGTATATAGTATAGCTTTCTACACATAAAAAACATTAAAGAAACACTTCCAGATACAATGAAACATCTTTAGCATAATAATACAGTAATAATAATGTTTTGATGTGTGTCACAAAGTAGTGCCTGTTTGTTATTACGAACCATTGTATATGCTTCAAATTTTAATATAATAGGCTTTATGGGGGTTGGTTTGTAACTACAGGTTGTATGTAAATGGGACGTTTGTAACCCAGGGACTGCTTGTATTAGTTTATAAGCTTAGTCCTTTGAATAATAGTTTTTAGCATCATGAGTGTTGGTAACATCTTTGACAAGAGTTGTGAAAAGACAAATGTTTCTTGCTTATTTCAGTGGCCATGCTAAAGACCACTCAAAAAAAAGAAAATATGAAGTTGATATGAAACCTCCTGAAATGCCTGTGTGGTGGATTGATTGCAGTCCTGGTCCTAATCCCTTGTCTCCCTCAATCCACACCCCTCCTTGATCCAGTCCTCTCACACTGACGCTAGGCATGGCCAAGTGCTTCACTTTAGCCAACGGGACAGTAGCAAACATGACATAAGAAGAGACTTGAAAGGCATTTGTGCACTGGGGCTTGCTCTTGTTGCTGTTGGAACCTTGCCACTATGTGAACAAGCCCAGGCTAGCATGCTGGATAACAAAATGGTGTTAAATCCAGCCACCGCTGCCAGTCAAGCCAGTAGCCAGCCAACTTCCAGACATGTGAGTAAGGCCATCCAGGACCAACCAACTCTGGGTCAACCTGCCAACTTTCCACAGGCGTGTGAGCAAGCCCAGCCAAGATCAAGCAATCCTGGCCCGGAACAGAAGAAACGACCCATAAGAATCATGAGGTAAATAAGCGGCTGATGTTTCAAGCCATTAAGTTTTGGAGCGGTTTGATATGCTGCAATAGGTAACTGATTCAGCTTGTATCCCAAGATTTAAAGAACAATACATTCTTCAAAATAAATTCTAACAATGTTTATATTTCCATATCTGGAAAATGAAGATAGTAATTGTATATACCTTTAAGTGTGATGAAGATTAAATGAAATAATAGAAGTAAAGCCCTTAGAACAACGCTTGTTGCATAGAATACATTAAATATTTCTATTTTTATGACAACAATATTAGAGGAGTTCATTTAAAAAATAAATTGTAGTATTGACTGTATTAGGCACTCAATAAAGATTATTATTTTGGAATGGTAATCATGTGATTTACTCCTCCTGTCTGCTCATTTATTTAAAAAAGTATTCTTGGAATGAACTTTTGTGTTTTCTCACTATTTCTTTAGATGAAACTGAGGCAAACTATATAGATTAAACTGTTTTCATAATTTGTCTCATTTAATTTCACACTTCTCTTTTGATAAATGGATACTTCATGCCAAGGTACAGACCTAAATAGTGTGAATTCCAACCTGATAATTATTCAAAGCATTATTAGCATTTCAAAGAAATATCAGGTTAAATATCCCATAGTAAGCAGTTAATCTCTTTTTACACATTTCTGCCCCTGATCTTTATCACCCATATAAATACCTGAATAACAATAAAACCCAAAACTTCATGTTAGGATGAAAACAAATTATGGAAGACAAGTGATTTCTTCTATTACAAAAACCAAACTAGTTGTCGTGGAGTTGATTCCAACTCATGGTGACCCCACGTGTTTCAGAGTAAAACTGTGCTCCATAGGGTTTACAATGGCTATGATCTTTTGGAAGTAGATCACGTGGCCTTTCTTTTGAAGCACCTCTGGGTGGACTAGAACTGCCAACCTTTCAGTTAGTAGCTAAATACTTAACCATTTGAGCCACCCAGGGACTATTATAGATTATAACTTTTATCTACTGAGTCACTGCATCCCTGTTTAGAAAACCAAAACTGTACACATTTTCAGAAATTTCAGTGCTGATGTTAATATTAGTAAAAATTCTGAATTTATTACACAATTATGTCTAAAACACGTCCAATGTACCAGGCACTGTCCTAAGTGCCAAATATTCACCAGCGAGAAAGGCAACATTCTGCCCTTGTGGCATTTACATTCCAATGAAGGAGATGACTAACAGGCCAACCAAACAAATGATATAATTTCTGATGGGATAAGATCTAGGAAGGGAATAAAGCAAAGCGAGGAGATAGGAATGAAAGGCGGATACTATAGGGCAATTAGGGAATGTCTGTCTGAAGAGTTGACATTGAACAGACATAGGAATGATTGTGAAGGAGTTAATCATTGAGTGTTTTATGGGAAGACTATTGTAAGTAGAGGGAAGAAGATACATAAAGCCCCTAAGCCTATTCTGAGCAATAAGTAGGACAGTGTGGCTGCAACAGAGGAGAGTGGGATAGAATGGTGGGTGATGACATCAGAGATGAAGGTAAGTGTAGGGGTTGACATGATCTGACTTACACTTTTAAACAATCACCTTGGTATTTCAGCTGGCAAGAATATGATGATAGTGTGGTGTTTTTAAAAAATATATTTTTATTAATCTCTCCAGATCCCATCATAAAAAACAATATATAAAATAGTGAAAGAAATAAATGAGCACGATAGTGAAAGAAACTGGAAAAAAAAAAAAAAAAAAACTACAAGTGATATCTTCAATAAAGCTAGGTATCAAGGGCTGTCCACGGAGAGTAGATGGGCATGGCCAAAATGCACGATAGATGTAGGATCCAGAAATAGATCAGCAGCTATGCAGCTGTAGTGGTGAAGATAAAACACGGAACCCAGAAATTGCTGTTAGATATTGATTCACAAGAAGAGAGAACCGCATGCCGAACAGCATGCTAGACAATAGAATCTAAGACAACGCGCAGAACTTGAAAAAATCCTGCAGAAACACAACAGGGATATAGCTTAAGTCCTTGAGAATCTCAGAAATATCCAATAACGCACTTTCAGGAGGCTAGATGCGAAATTGGAAGAAAAGCATTCTGGAAAAGAACAGAGATCTCATGGAGAATAACATTTCAGAAAATGGGGAAGTTGGAGTGGCATGGAAGGCAACTGTTCAGAGGAGGAAGAATTTGAAAGTAATATCAAAGCAAAATACAGGCATACCTCCTTTTATCATACTTAGCTTTATTGTGCTTTGCAGATACTGCGTTTCCTGCAAATTGAAAGTTTGTGGTAACCCTGCATCGAGCAAATCTATCGATGCCATTTTTCCAACATCATGTGCTCACTTCGTGTCTCTGTGTCACATTTTAGTAATTCTCAAACTATTTCAAACTTTTCCATTATTAGTGTATCTGTTATAGTGAGCTGTGGTGAGTGATCTTTGGTGTTACTATTGTAACTGTTTTGGGGCACCGTGAACCGTGCCCATGTAAGATGGCGAACTTAATCAACAAATATTGTGTGTGTTCTGACTGCTCTATTGACCAGGCATTCCAGTGTCTTGCTCCCTCTCCTCAGGCCTTCCTATTCTCTGGGACATGACAATATTGCAATTAGACCAATTAATAACCCTACAATGGCCTCAGGTGTTCAAGTGAAAGGAAGAGTCACACGTCTCTCACTTTAAATCAAAAGCTAGAAATGATTAAGCTTAGTGAAGAAGTCATGTCAAAAGTT
>NW_004444017.1:12498302-12499641 GCF_000243295.1 Trichechus manatus latirostris
GCTGACTCTCTTTTTAGGGGCTATGCAGCTGGTGACTTTATGTTGAAGCCAATGCTCACCTAAGGAAAAAAACCCATTGCTGTCGAGTCTATTCCAACTCACAGCAACCCTGTAGGACAGAGCAGAATTGTCCCATAGGGTTTCCAAGGCTGTAAATCTTTATGGAAGTAGGATGCCACATCTTTCTCCCGCAGAGCGGCTGGCGGATTTGAACTGTCAACATTTTGGTTAGCAGTCGAGCTCTTAACCACTGCCCCACCAGGGTCATTCTGAAAATCCTAGGGCCCTTAAGAATTATGCTAAATCTACTCTTACCTGTGCTCTATAAGTGGAACAACAAAGCCTGGATGACAGCACATCTATTTACAAAATGGTTTACTGAATATTTTAAGACCACTGTTGAGATTTACTGCTCAGAATAAAAGATTCCTTTCAAAATATTACTGCTCACTGACAATGCACTTTGTCACCCAAGAGCTCTGATGGAGATGTACAAGGAGATTTATGTTATCTTCATGCCTGCTAACACAACATCCATTCTGGTGGCCATGGATCAAGGAGTAATTTTGACTTTCAAGTCTTACGATTTAAGAAATATATTTCTTAAGGCAGTAGCTGCCACAGATAGTGATTCCTCTGATGGATCTGGGCAAAGTAAATGGAAAACCTTCTGGAAAGGATTCACCATTCTAGGTGCCGTTAAGAACATTCATGATTCATGGGAGGAGGTCAAAATAGCAACATTAACAGGAGTTTGGAAGAAGTTAATTCCAACCTTCATGGACGACATTGAGGGGTTCAAGACTTAAGTGAAGGAAGTAACTCCAGATGTGGTGAAAATAGCAAGAGAACTAGAATTACAAGTGGAGTCTGAAGATGTGACTGAATTACTGAACTCTCATGATAAAACTTTAATGGATGAGGAGTTGCTTCTTACGGATGAGCAAAGAAAATGGTTTCTTGAGATGGAATCTACTCTTGGTGAGATGCTGTGAACATTGTTGAAATGACAACAAAGGATTTAGAATATTACATCAGCAAAGTTGATAAAGCAGCGGCAGGGTTTGAGAGGAATGAGTCTAATTCTGAAAGCAGTTCTACTGTGGGTAAAATGCTAACAAACAGCATCACATGCTACAGAGAAATCTTTTGTGAATAGAAGAGTCAATCAGTGCAGCAAACATCATTGTTGTCTTATTTTAAGAAATTGCCACAGCCACCCCAACCTTCAGCAACCATCACCCTGATCAGTCAGCAGCCATCAACATCAAGGCAAGACCTTCCACCAGCAAAAAGATTACAGCTGGCTGAAGCACAGAAAATGGGTAGCATTTTTTAG
>NW_004444017.1:12500308-12501213 GCF_000243295.1 Trichechus manatus latirostris
AGGCTTGAATTTTTTCTTCAGTTCTTTAAGCTTGAGAAATGCCAAGCCTGTTCTTCCCTTCTGATTTTCTAACTCCAGGTCTTTGCACATTTCATTATACTACTTTACTTTATCTTCTTGAACTGCCCTTTGAAATCTTCTATTCAGCTCTTTTACTTTGGCATTTCCTCAGTTCACTTTTGCTACTCTTCATTCAAGATCGAGTTTCAGTCTTTTCTGACATCTATTTTGGTCTTTTCTTTCTTTCTTGTCTTTACAATGACCTTGTATGTTCTTCATGTGTGATGTCCTTGATGTCATTACACAACTCATCTGGTCTTCAGTCATTAGTGTTCAATGTGTCAAATCGATTCTTGAGATGGTCTCTAAATTCAGGTGGGATATATTCATGGTCGTACTTTGACTTGCATGAACTTGCTTTAATTTTCTTCAGCTTCAACTTGAACTTGTATGTGAGCTATGGATTGTCTGTTCCTCAGTCAGTCCCTGGCCTTGTTCTGACTGATGATATTGAGCTACTCCATTATCTCTTTCCACAGATGTAGTCGATTTGATTCCTGTGTATTCTACCTGGCAAGGTCCATGTGTATACTCACCATTATGTTCTTGAAAAAGGCATTTGCAATGAATAAGTTTTTGGTCTTTCAAGACTCTATCACGTGATCTCCAGCATTGTTTCTATCACCAAGGCCATATTTTCCCACTACTGATCCTTCTTCTTTGTTTCCAACTTTCATATTCCCGTCACCAGTAATTATTAATGCATCTTGATTGCATGTTTGATCAATTTCAGACTGCAGAAGCTGGTAAAAATCTCCAATTTCTTCATCTTTGGCATTAGCAGTTGGTGTGTCTTAGGCTGGGTTCTCTAGAGAAGCAAAACCAGTAAAGTGTATAAATATATA
>NW_004444017.1:12502232-12503357 GCF_000243295.1 Trichechus manatus latirostris
TCATACCACCAAGAAAGCAGTGCCGGGAGCACAGCATGTCCTTTGGACCCATGGTCCCTCTGCTCAGAAGCTCCTAGACCAGGGGAAGATTGATGATAAGGATCTTCCCCCAGAACTGATAGAGAGAGAAAAAGCCTTCCCACCGGTGCTGAAGCCCTGAATTCAGACTTCTAACCTCCTAAACTGTGACAGAGTAAATTTGTTTGTTAAAGCCATCCACTTGTGGTATTTCTGTTATAGCAGCACTAGATGACTAAGACACACATTACTGGAGAACACAATTCAGCTAAAATTTCTATCAATATATAACAAAAATCACCTTTCTTCCAGTTTCTGACGACATGTTTCTCATTTCTTTTTGTGCTCTTAACACAATTCAGCTAAGATTTCTGCCAATATATAACAAAGATCATCTTTCTTCCAGTTTCCAACATGTTCCTCATTTCTTTTTGTGCCCTTAACAACAGTGCCTTTAACATCCATATTTTTACCAATGTCTGTTTATGATGATTTAAATAGTCTCTAACATAATGAGTCGGAATCAACTTGACGGTAACGGGTATGGGTAACATAATATGAATTTTCTCTTTGTGCTTCTTACTTCCTATTGAGTCCTTACTAGCAGAGTTTTTATAACTATATTTATATTTACAGTCTGTTCAAGGCAGTCTAAGTTTTTTTTATCATGTTCCTCAAAATTCTTCCAGCTTCTAGCCATCACCCAATTTCAAAGTCACTTCCATATTTTTAGGTATTTGTTACAGCAGCATCCCACTTCCAGGTACCAAAATCTGTATTAGTTTCTTATTGTTGCTGTAACAAATTATCACATACTTAGTAGTTTAAAATAACATAAATTTATTATCTTACAGTTTTGGAGTTCTGGGGGCTATGTTTGTTCTGTAGGCCCTGAGGGGAGAATTTGTTTCCTGGCCTTTTGCATCTTCTAGAGGCCACCTGCATTCCTTGGCTTGTGTTCACATCACTCTGATCTCTGCTTTCGTTACCACATCTCCTTCTCCAACATCAACTCTCCTACCTCCCTCCTTTAAGGACCTTCTGATTACATTGGGCCCACCCAGATGATCCAGGATAATCTCCCCTTCTCAAGGTTCTTAACCTAAT
>NW_004444017.1:12505771-12507621 GCF_000243295.1 Trichechus manatus latirostris
TAATGCAGAATCCAGAGCATGCTGGAGTTCTGGCAGCTCCTGGACCAGAACAGATCATGCTGTTTGGCTCTGATTTGAAACATTTATAATCTTTTCTTTTGCTCCCTTTGCTCAATACAGGAGAGAGGCTATCAGCCAATTTCCCCACCATTTATAGCAAATCCCAAGGCTCCCCCATTTCCAGCTGCTAAGCTGCCTGGGCACACTATACTACTAAATTATTGTATCTTTTTTGGGAGAGTGCCTGATCTGTCTTGGCATGTGCTTTGCATTGAAAGAAGCTCCTGTTGCAAGCAAAGGAAGCTGTCCGCATTCACTCTTCCCACATGCCTTTCCTCTGTTGCCCTCAACCACTATGTTCTTTGTTTTCTGTGGATAACCAAGTTCACAGGGGCAGTTTCTCATCTATCTCTGACCCCCCCTAGGGAGCTGGGATTTCAAAGGGAGATCTGTGCTAAGAGTAATTCCCAGAGTCTAGAGCCAGATGAATAAATGGCCTATAGTAAGTATAGTAAGTACATTTGGAACCAAGAGGTTTTGTTCCTCTCTTACCAAAATGTATTTCTTTGTAATATTGCATCCACTGTAACCATGTATTTTCCCAAACAAAAGAGACACTATTGGGGGAAGAGAGGAAAGCACCCCTTTAATTCAAGTCTGTTATTTTCAAGGGGGTTGTGCCTCTGGTTTAATTTATTTTAGAACTCCTTTTGTTTTTGTACTGCCCCAACTAGTTATGAATGTGAAATAAATAACTGCTCTGGAAAAAGGAAACAAACAAACCAAAAATGTAGATCTGTAATCTTTAAATAAAAACAAGTCATTTAATAACATAAAAAGGATGGAGATTATTTTTTAAATACTCTGAAATGAATAATCACTCTGCTCCAATTTTTAAAAGCTATAACCTGAGTTTGAACTCAAAGTCACCCAAATATTCTCAATAAAAGCTCTGGAAATGTAAGGCATTCAAATGAATGCTGTGAGTTTTCCATTCCTGTAAGCAATAAGCAGCCTGGATTCTTCTCACATGCATCCCAAGAGAAGTCTCATTTCAAAAGAGCAGGAGAGTCATCAAAAGCGGAATCCTATTAACAAGACACACCATAGCAAATATACAGAAATGTTAAAGATAAATTGTATCTAGCAAATTATGTTTTAAATCACCACTGCTGTTGCTATGGTAAAAAATATCTTAATGTAAAATAAAAATCCTCTATAAGGGCTTGGTGTTAGAGCCATGGAAACAGTAGAATGCGAACTGTAGTGCTACTCACCAATTCTAATGTCTCCATCTTGAAGAACAAGTTGTGCTTTCAATGTATGTACTATGCCTAGAAAATTGATTGTTTATTGCTATCTTTCACACGACCCCTCAACTCTTTAAAGAAAACATTACAAAAGTAGCAGTCAGGGAACCTAAGCAAGGGGTCTGTATGTTTGCTTGGGCTTTTTTCTGTGATCATGGAAGCTGGAGAGATCAACTTTAGCTAAAGTGTTGGTAAACAGCACATTCATTTAACAAAATATCTCATAGGCTTTTTTTCAGGTTGGGGGCATCATGTCATTTTCCATGGATAGTAAAAAATGAAATGCAATCAAACTGCAATTTCTACCACTTTAGCACAGAATGAAAAATATTAACTTGAAGTGAGAAAATATGGAAAACAGTGTTCCAGTTCTACAGAAGAAGAGCTAATTCTAATTTCTCTCCTCCTAGTCTCTCAAATTCACTCCAAATAGGCTTTTGCTCCATACCCCATCATTGAATCTTCTCTTGTCAACATCAGCATAATCTCCAAATTGCTAAAATGGACATACTTAATCCTTGTTTAACTTGAACAAGCAGC
>NW_004444017.1:12509134-12510920 GCF_000243295.1 Trichechus manatus latirostris
TCCCTGTTTTATTTTTTCCTCTATGCCATCTATCAAAATACAAACGTATATTTTACTTATTTATGTTGTTCTTCCCCAACTGAGCTCCAGGAGGGCAGAGATTTTTGTCTTTTTTTTTTTTCCTGTTATAGCCTCAGAGATTAGAATAAAGCCTGAAATATAGTAGATAATCGATAAATGTTTTTGAATGAATGAATGATATCCATACATATTTGTATGAGAAGAAAAATTCTGGAGTGATATATACCTAAATGTTAATAGCAGTTAACAACAACAAGACTATTTAAAAATAAAATAACTTTTTTTATGTTTATAAAAATAATATATGTGCATTATATATATCAGTGAAAATACAGAAAAGAGAGAAGAAAAAAACATCATAATCCAAACACCTAACAATAATTACTATTAACATTTTCATATATAAATATTTTCTACTTTTTTTTCTATGCACATATATTTTCCCCAACGAAACTGGGATCACTCCGTGTATTTTTTTGAATTTTAAAAAAAATGTAAATATACCTAAACAATCAGACTCTATTTATTTAAATGGCTTCATAGTATTCAATCCCTGTCATATTCAAATGACTGATGTATTTTTATAGAGTACATTTGGTATTCTATAATGATATATATATTACAATATATATATATATATATTTGCTAGCTTCCATTGATACACACAGGAACACAGTTCTTTTAGTCATCGTGTTACAAAAATCATGTTCAGACCTATTTCCGGTTTATCAAGAGTATTTTTTATTTTTCTCTTCATAAGTTAACAGCTAACATTTACTCATGCACTTATAGGTACTAAAAACTTTATATGCATTATCTGATTCCACTTCCACACAACTCTGAGGGTAAGTATTGTAGTAATTCCATTTTATAGGTGAGGAGACTTATGCTTAGAGATGTTGGAGATGTTAAATAACCCAGCAGGACCACACAGCCAGTAAGTGGTGGAGCAGAATATGAAAATGGTATTAATGCTCTTGACTGCTAAACCATTTCTTTTTTTAAATGAGAAAATTAACATAATTATTAACTATCCTCTCCTTATGTTTCCCAAATTATATTAAAATAATCTGGGGTTTTTGATAGATGTTAATATTATTTTATATTTGTATCGTCTCTTTTCACATTTGTGTTTTTATAACCATATTGAGAAGTTATTTTAAAACATATTCTATGTCTCACAAGCTTCATTTCATAGTCCTGAATCTTTCATATTAATATTTTCCTTGCCTATTCTCGAGATTTATTATTATTATTCATCCCTGATCAACTGAAGTATATCTTTGAGCAATTGTTTCAAAAAGTAGATTGTTTTCTAAAATACATATCTGAAGATGACTTATTTCCTATGACCTTTCATATCTTGGCAGGGCACATAATTTCTGATTCCTGAGTTCTAATCCTTTTCTCTAAAAATTCTAAAGACATTCCTCCATTGTCTTCTGGGTGCTTAGAATTGAATAGGGTTTGGTATCAGATTAAGTTTTATTCCTTTATAAGTAAACTGTTTTATGTCGTTTATATCTGTTTAACTCTTACAGTATTTTTTGTATTACCTTTGAAATTATAACATTAAAAATCTCCCCGTTGAGGTCTAGGTTCCTTTCAGACTCTTTGCCTTTATTCAGTAAATCTTCTGTGATTTATTATCCAAGATATCTTTATTTCAACTACTGGAACTAACAGAAGATTTCAGCAAAGTTTCAGGATACAAGATAAACATACAAAAATCAGTTGGATTCCTTTACACCAACAAAGAAAACCT
>NW_004444017.1:12514796-12515888 GCF_000243295.1 Trichechus manatus latirostris
TAGAGGAGTGGTTCTCCAAGTGTGGTCGCCAGACCAGAAGCATCAGCCTTTCCTAGGAACTTTTAGAAATTCTTAGGCCCTACTTGCTAGACTACATGTGTGGAAAGAGATAATGGAAAAGCTCAATATCATCAGTCAGAACAAGGCCAGGGGCTGACTGTGGAACAGACCATCAATTGCTGATATGCGAGTTCTAGTTGAAGCTGGAGAAAATTAGAAACAGTCCATGAGAACCAAGACGTGACTTTGAGTATATTCCACCTGAATTTAGAGACCATCTCAAGAATAGATTTGACTTGTTAAAGACTAATGACTGAACACCAGACAAGTTGTGGAATGACATCAATGACAACATACATGAAGAAAGCAAGAGGGCATTAAAAAGACAGGAAAGAAAGAAAAGACCAAAATAGATGTCAGAAGAGACTCTGAACACTGCTCTTGAACATAGAGTAGCTAAAGCGAACAGAAGAAATGATGAAGTAAAAGAGCTGAAAAGGAGATTTCAAAGGTCAGCTTGATAAGACAAAGTAAAGTATTCTAATGAAATGTGCAAAGACTTGGAGTTAGAAAACCAAAAGGGAGGAATGCTCTTGACATTTTTCAAGCTGAAAGTACTGAAGAAAAAATTCAAGCCTCTAGTTGCAATATTGAAGGATTCCACAGAGAAAATATTGAACGACACAGGAAGCATCAAAAGAAGATGAAAGGAATACACAGAGTCACTGTACCAGAAAGAACTGGTTGATGTTTAACAATTTTAGGAAGTAGCATGTGATTAAGAACCAATGGTACTGAAGGAAGAAGTCCAAATACACTGAAGGCACTGATGAAAAACAAGGATCCAGGAATTGATGGAACACCATTTGAGATGTTTCAAGAAACTGATGCACTGGAGGGGCTCACTCGTCTATGCCAAGAAATTTGGAAGAAGCTACCTGGCCAACCAACTGGAAGACAGCCATATCTGTGTGCATTCCAAAGAAAGGTGATCCAACAGAATGTGAAAATTATTGAACAATATCATTAATATCACACTCATGTAAAATTATGCTGAAAATCATTCAAAAGTGGTTGCAGCAGTACATTGAC
>NW_004444017.1:12517275-12519170 GCF_000243295.1 Trichechus manatus latirostris
TCTTTCTAAGTCTTTTCTTGGAGCTGGCACCCTGAATTTAAACTTCTAGCTTCCTAAACTGTGAGAGAATAGATTTCTCTCTGCTAAAGCGATCCATTTGTGGTATTTCTGTTATAGCAGCACTAGATAACTAAGACAGTGATGTTCAGACATGTCCATCAGTATTGAAAACACATGTCAATTCTTACCATCCAGACCAGTTTGATAAGAACGACTCGGAGATGGAAGAGTTGCTTTCAATCAAGCAGGCACTGAATTTTCCATACTATGCACTTTTCCATGGTCATGGCCAAAGGGACACTTAACTGAAGCCTGGCTCATGACGCAGTGATAATTTTATCCATAATCTTTATTTCTTCTCTTGAGTCTGGGTTAGGGATATATCAGTGCTAATTTAGTTCTTCTCATAAAACAGTATTAAAATACCTTACATTTTCATAGGATGTTATTGTTTACAAAAGTTACTCATTTACAGTGCCTAATTAAATGTAATATTCAGCACACCCAGTGAGGTAGGTACTATTTCCCTATTTTTATCAATAGGAAAATAAAGTTTCCTTTGGCCATACATTCATTTATTCATTCACTCAATCTTTCAACAGATACATTTATCACACTGAGGCACTGGAGTAGCAAAAATTAATCAACAAGGTCAATCCTCTTGAAGTGTTTATGATAAAGAAACATGCAGCCAGATACATTATAACACAAGTACTGTAAAAGAAGTTTTGTGGGTTCCAGAGGAAGAAGAAATTAAATTTTTCTGGGAAAAAATTTGAGCCTTGGAAGATAGGTAGGACTTAGATATGCAGAAACGAGTGACAGATATTGCAAGAAGGAGAAAATAAATAAGGAAAGATAATGGAGATAGGAAAATCCAGGTGGCATGGGAAAATTGGGTAGTTATCATTTGATTGCTGGGAGCAAACATGAAGGGGCAAGGTGAAAAACAAGGTTGCAGAGGTAGTGTGCAATGTTTGGGGAGTGTAAATAATCTAACCAAAAAAATTAACAGAAGTGAGATTCAAACCCAGGTTCTCTTCTTCTAAGGTTGGAGCTCTTTCTTCCATAACCCAGCTACTTTCCTTGTGTTATATTCCAAACTTACTAACATAGCATAACTCAATAGACTTGAAAAATAGGCAGAGGAATATAAAAAGAGCTCACTTATTTTTGAAACTTGTCTATGTTAATCTTTCATTTAAGAACTGAAAAATGTGTATTTTAAGGCAACTGATAGTCTCGATAGTAATCTCAGTATTTGTTATATCATAAGTAACTTAGTTTTTGTGAACACTACTAGAATTCAGAAAAGCCTGATGATGTAACGGTTAAGGACCTGGCTGCTAACCAAAAGGTTGGTGGCTCAAACCCACGATGCAGCTCTGCAGAAGAAGACCTGGTGATGTGCTCCTGTAAAAATTACAGTTTAGAAAACCCTATGGGGCAGTTTTACTTTGACACATGGGGTCACTATGAGTGGAAAATCAACTTGATGGCACCTAACAACAACTAGAAGGCAGAGCAAAAATATTAGGTAGGTGTTTTGAGCTTTGGCACGTGGGACAGGAAGTCTTGAGTTGTTAGGCAGTTGCTTATTCCTGGGTAGATCTTGTCCACTTTATTGTAAGTGGCGGGGGGATTCAAACCAGGTTCTTTTCAGTTCTATCGATGTTTAAGGCACACAACTGGTTTAAATATTGCATCTATGTCATCCTGGCCTCTTCTGTGATGGCATTACACAGAGTTCACCTTTTGGAGGTTGTGGCCCCGGTATTCCCTGCCTAACATAGAACTTTGAAGGGTTGGAGATTAAGATAATGGTCATAAAATGACCCACATGCTTGGTAGTGGTAGGAAATGAGAAATGTAGCACAAAAAGCATCATTCCTTTT
>NW_004444017.1:12520333-12521371 GCF_000243295.1 Trichechus manatus latirostris
AGGGCTCCTTAACCAACTCCTTAACCAAAGGATAGTGAACAGTAAATTTTTCAAAAAAGATATCTACAATATTCAAACACGTAACAAATAGAGAATCAAGTTGAAGAATAGAGGAAAGGAGTGAAAGTGAGGTAAAGCTATATAAAACCAGTTGCTGTAGAGTTAATTCCGACTCATAGGGACCCCATGTGTGTCAGAGTGGAGCTGTGCTCCATAGCATTTTCAATGGCTAATATTTTGGAAGTAGATCGCCAGGCCTTTCTTCCAAGATGCCTCTGTGTGAACTTGAACTTACAACCTTTCAGTTAACAATAGAGTGCATTAACAATTTGTTAACCAGGGACTCCATAGGACTTGGAGTAAGTCTCAGTTATGTTGATCAATGGAGTTCCAAGATACAAAATGACTCTAAATTTAGGAATTCCTCCTTCTCTGTCACCTGGTCAGTATTTTAATCCAGTTGATTTTATCTCCTAAATATTTCTAAAGTCCAATTGTTTCACTCTTCGCAACTCACACTTTTGTTCCCTTTTCATTATTTAGGTCCAACTTAAAATAGCACCTCCTCAGACAGACCTATTCTGATTCCTAATTTAAAGTAATCATCCTGACCAGCCATCATGTCCCCACCTCCTGTAATCAGTTACTCTCTAAAGAATCATCTTCCTATTTTATTTACTTGAGATTACTTTTCTTTTATATCTTGGTTATTATCTATCTCCTCCACCACTAGAATATAGACATATGGTGGCAGGGACTTTGTCAGCCATGTTAACTATTAAATCCCTAGTGCCTAGAATAAAATATTACCTGGTACGTGGCAAGAACTTGAAATAATACCTATCCAGGTGTCCTAATTCAGACCCTTATGTCTTGCCTTGTTAACTAGAAGAGTTTCCTTACTGATTTCCTTTTCGTCCTTAAGTCCACTTTCTGCACTATTGCTAGATTGTTCTCTATACAGGCAGTCCCTGGGTTATGAAAGAGAGATGTTCGTTAAGTGCGTCTTTAAGTGCTTAAGTCAAATTTGTAGCTAAG
>NW_004444017.1:12523781-12524919 GCF_000243295.1 Trichechus manatus latirostris
TTTTAGCAATGATAATAATTATTATTAATTAGTACTCTGCTATCAAAATTTGAAGTAAAATGATGTAATCTCCCTTGATTTACTGACTGGCAGTCAAATTCAAACATACCATACATTTTGGGAGTTTGAAATATAATCATTTATAAGGAGAAAACTTAAATCTCTAATTTCACAAAGACCATTCATAGAGACTTTATCATAAAGCATTATTTGAAGATATGCTTCAAGTCATCTTCTTATAAACTTCTAATAACCTCACAAATTTGCTCACATACTTCAACAATGTATTTGCTATTCCATTAATTATCATACAGCATTATCAGCAATCCTAACCTTAGCTCTGGATAAACTTATATATGAGGATAAATGTTGTGAAATTTCCAACTATTCATATAATTTGCAATTAAAAAATATATGGAAAACATTATGAGAAGTAACTTCTGTTTTAGTTATCTAATGCTGTGGAGCTAGTTCAAGATAAGAAGTGCCTTCAAATTGGTTTGTGTCACTGATAGTGCTGGGTCTTCTTGTATGAACTCAGATGGATAAAAAAGTGAGTTCTGGATACCTGTAAGACTGAATATACATTTTATAGGGTGTAACTGGCCCTTGTGAAGTTTTGTCCTCGAAATTGCTCCCAAGCAGGTCTCATTTAGTGGCCAGCAAAATGGATATTTGTCTTTTCTACTAGGAGATAATCTGAACATGCTTTGCAATCCTTTTTAGAAGACTCACTTAATTTACAAAGATATGATGACAGTGAATATAATCCATAGACATAATTCTGTGCTTTGTGACATAAAAAATAAAACTATTCAAGCGAGAATGTCAGAAAGCAAGCTGTCCCCCAAAGATGTATATTCCCTCCTATGGCACAGAGCTGTTGTTAGGAAACTACACTTCCCCCGCCCCCCTAAAATTAGATGGAACCATGTGACTTGAGTTCTGGCCAAGAGAAGGCAAGCAAGGTGATACACACCATGCCCAGGTCTGGCCCATGCAAACTCTCATGCAATCCTCCACTCTCTTTCCCATCTGCTGGATGTCAACACCCAGGGTGACTGTAGAAGCCATGCTTTGAAGATTGTAAAGTCTCTGAGTGAACCCCTGTGTCCAAGTACTGTCATTTGGACATTAC
>NW_004444017.1:12527675-12528505 GCF_000243295.1 Trichechus manatus latirostris
AATATTATGAAATATGTTGTAAAATTAACAAAATTAGGAAGATGAGGTTTTCCATAACTGGCTGCATTACTTAGAAATATCAGTGTCTAAAATTGCAAAATTTTATAATAAGCACTAACAATAAGGAATGCTATAGAGGAGATATGCAGCTATACAGTCTGGTAGTGTCTGCCAGTGCCAAGCAGTATGTGCCTTCTCTCCTCTTGGGCACACAGCTTGACCTTTCCCCATTCTCCTTTATAGTTAGGTGTCTATATCGCTTTGTTCTGGGCAAGGAAATGTGAGCACATGTTATGTGTGCCATTTCTGGGCACAGAAACCCTCCCCCAGAGGATCCTTGAATGAAAGAAGAAGATTCTAAGGACCTAGGGGAAGCTAGGATCACAAAATAGAAGACATCTGGGTCCCTAGATAAAGCATGAGAAGAGAGCCAACCAGTCAACTGGCATTCTACTGCAACATGAATGAAAAATAAACACCGTGTCGATCTTCTGAGATTTGGGGATTTATTCTTTTATGCAGCTAAGATTATTTACCTTAACACACATTGCATGCTGGATTTTTATGAAACTGAAGGCAAATCTATTCCAAATAAAAAATGTAACTGAAAGTTAACTATCTCAATGGAGTGAGTATCTCTTTGTGATAATTTTCAAAATTACCACAAATTTTCAAAATTTCCACAGGAGGAAAATCTGAGTCACAAACTGACAGTAGGAGTGCTTTGCCACGGCCAGTATACTGGCTTGCATGAAGGCCATGAGTCCAGCCCAAGTAGCTAAACTCAGAGCAATATTTAGAGTTCAGACCCGACTCATCCAGTCTGGCTC
>NW_004444017.1:12529302-12530240 GCF_000243295.1 Trichechus manatus latirostris
TCAAGAAACAGCCAGGGCAGTGTGGCTGGAGCAAAATGCTCAGGGGAGAGAGTGATACAAGGTGAGAGTGATACGAGGTGAGGTCAGTAACATAGTAGACAGTCAACTCAGGTAAGCCTTATACTACTTTATAAGGACTTTGGTTTTCATTGACATATGAAATGAAAAACCCTGGAGGGCTTTGGGGAGAGAAGTAACATGTGCTTTCACAGGATCACTCTGCTACTTTGTTGAGAATAGGCTATAGGGAAGATAAGGATGAAAACAAGGAGACCAGTTAAAAGGCTATTAGCATAATCCAGGCAAGAGAAGACTGTGGTTTAGTTTAACATCAAGAATGTTAGTTAAGCAGGTAATGAGAAATGGTTAGATTTTATCATATGTTGAGTGTAGAAACCAGATTTGCCAATGTATTGGATGTGAAGTGTGAAAGAAAAAGAGGTTCTAGGGATGTTCTGCAAGTGGGAAGTATGGAGCTGTCATTGAGATGGAGATGGTGGAACTGTAGGAGAGATAGGTTTTGGGACTGTGAGAATCAGGAGTTCAGTTCTAGACATGTTAATGCTAGGATACCTATTAGACATTCCAGTAGAGATGTCAAGTAGGCAGCTAAGTACAAAAGTCTGAAATTCAGAGAAATACCAAGGTTTAAGACATAAAGCTTGGTGTCATTATCATGTATAAGATATTAAACCAATGAGACTGGCTGAGATCCAGGACGAGGTAGAGAAGAGAGTGAAGACCTAAGCCCTAGGATACTCCAGGGTTTAGGGGTCAAAGAACCAGAAGAAGAGAATGAGATGGAGGATAACCAAGAGGGTTTTGAATCTAGGTCTCAGCCCTTACGTGACCCTGGGTGACAGAAACTCTCTAAGTTCCCGTTTCTACAGGTGAAAAATGGGGATAATAATTCTTAGGTCATAAGATTGCCAAAGTGC
>NW_004444017.1:12532298-12533056 GCF_000243295.1 Trichechus manatus latirostris
GACAGGTGGTTAGTGTCAGAGTTGGTAAAGATAGTGGAGAGAGGAGGCAGGTCTGGCCTCCATCTCATAGGAATCAGCCTTAGGCTGTTGATCTTGATTCTCCTTCCCCCTTGTGAAGTTAAAAGAGGTCAAACGCCATACCCACGCCGTTTATTTGTCTACAAAATAATCCTGCTAGGATTTTGACTGAAATGACAGCCTTTCGGACCTCTGAAAATACAAGTTGTTATCACTTCTAGACCTTTGCACATTTTTATTTCTCTTTACATGGATTTCCCCATGGCTGTGTCTTTTGTACCCTTCAGGTTTCACCTCAAAAGTAACATCCTCAGAGATATCTTTCCTTGACTACCCAGTTGAAACAAACACCTCCGTCCGGTTCTGTAAATCAAAGCATTCTGATTTATTGACTTCACATCATTAATTACTACCCGAAATTAACCTTGTTCATTTGTTTATTTAGTTGTTTATTATTTGTCTGTCCAACTTTAGAATTTAAGTTATAAGAGAGTAGATATCTTGCCTGTCTTAGTTTGTATCCCGAAAGCTGAAAAAAGTGTTTTTGACAAACAGGCACTAAATATTTGTCAAATGACTGACTATTTGATAAATGTGCCCCTAAGTAAAGATGCAGCTAGTATGGGAAGATCATAATATTAACTAGAACATATTAACTTATTATGAAATGAGATTTCTCTGGGCAGATTGTAGGGACTTGAAGGTTACCTAAACCTATAGTTCTTTTTATGATTACCAAT
>NW_004444017.1:12534648-12535893 GCF_000243295.1 Trichechus manatus latirostris
TATGTAATAGAGAATAGGATTTCAATTTAACCCTTTATGTCTGGTCATAGCCTGTATACTCAGCCACTATACTAATAAGACGGTATACTTTCAAGTTGGAAAATACTAACATTAATAATTAAGAATGGTTTTAATATCCTTTGCATCTCCATTTTCCAGTCTTTCAGTAAACAGGGCATTGAGACTAGAATTGTTCATTTTCTGTTTTTATAGACTTTTTTTTTAACAAGCTGTTAGTAAAAGATTCCTGCCTGTATGCATTTGGAAACACAAGGCTATAGCGGACCTTTCAGTTATTTTTTGCATTTTTGACCACAGGCCATTTATTCTATGTTTTTAGCTTCTGAAGGGTGGGAAGAAGAACTTAAAATTAAACACAAAAATGCCAATGTCATAAGAAACAAAGGCATATTTTTCATAGCAAATATTTCTACAAATTACCTCATTCTTAACTCTTTTCAAAATAAAAACTAGTGTAAATATAATCTCTTTTCAATTTTTCTTGACCCTAAGCTTCCATCCATTATTTTTGAATAATGTACTTTTTGTTTGTGGTTGTTATTGTTAACTATATAGCCTTAACTTTTAGTTATTTAACTTTCAGAGTCAACAGTTAACCAAATTTACAAAGATCATGCTCTGACTATCGTATTTTGGACATACCTATTAAACAGCAACCAAACCTGTTCCTGTTGAACCAATTTCGGCCCATGGCGACCCTGTGTGCTTCAGAGTAGATCTGCTCTATGGAAGCAGATTGCCAGGCTTTTCTTCCAAAGCACTGCTGGGTGGATTAGAACCACCAACCTCTCAGTTAGCAGCCAAGAATAAACTGTTTGCACCACCCAGGGACCTCCAGCACATAGCTATATTCATGTCTACATTCAAGAAAAAGAGATTAATCAACTAACTCAGCAATTTTCCCTGATAAGTAATTTTCAAAAACCTCTCTACTCTTTTTCCTTTTTTGTTAAGCACATTTGTATTTACATTTTGATGTTAGATGTTGATATCCCCCTGCCAACACAGTTCCAACGATGAGCTCTTGCTTTATTGATTTCTTGCTTCTCCTAGAGAGAGGCCATGAATGATGTGAACCTATTGCTGTAGCCATCCGTGGTGGGCAAACTGGATCACAGTTCCTCCAATCTGTTTATTGGGTTTGCCTTTGTGGTCAATACAGATAGCTGCAATTAAATCAATTCTGGGACAGGCCACATTGAATGCTAAAAGTTTGATGTGAAT
>NW_004444017.1:12537634-12538850 GCF_000243295.1 Trichechus manatus latirostris
CACAGTATATATTTACATATGAAATCTCTTCACTGTGGAATAAATGGGACCACAGTATAGATTTATATCCACAGTGAAGAGATTTCATATGTGAAAAGCAGACTTTTCAGAATAAACGAGATGCTGATTATTAGAACGATAAAAAGAATTGATTCTGGAGGGATTTTTGTCACAGCGTTGTTATTTAAATAGTAAACTCCTTTTATGTGTTAAAAATATAAAGCTATTTACTAAAATGTGCTCTGTGCACTCCCCTCCCAGGAACACATGGAGCACACAAAAGAATGCAGCCATTTGCCTCTCAACAAAACAACAGCTGCCCTACTGTTTCATTTTATTTAGCTATCAATGTCAAGAAGGCTCAATTAAAGTAAACTTTTTTTAGAGTTGAAAAAAATTCTGATTCCCCCTGAAAATAATCTTCAGAGGTCAATGGGAGCCATGTTACACAGAACTTTAGAAAAGGTATGAATGAGGAGTAAATATGACATTGTACTTCACTGATCTGCCAGTCATATGAATTATTGTAGAAGTTTGAAAGAAAACAACTTCATCTAAGAATCTTCCCAGTTCCCCTCAATTCAATAACTTTTTCAGTATCACCTGTCAAATATTTTAAACAAAAATGGCCACATTGTTAAGTAACCCAAAGAATCAAAACTGGCAATATAGATTTGGCTTTTCCTATAAGACAGAGTAAAACTGCCCCAAAGGGTTTCCAAGGAGCGGCTGGTGGATTTGAACTGCCAACCTTTACGGTTAGCAGCCTGAGCTCTTAATCACTTTGCCACCAGGGCTCCATAAGTATACGCAGACAAGCTAATTTAGTAGACTTGCTTCTTGTTTGTTATCTAATCAATAAGCACATTCTATATAATGCAAAGCATGCTGAAAGTGGAGATGATACCAAATTCCATAAGGATTTAAAATCTAGGGCCATGAGAGGTCCAGAAGATTAGTTATCATAAGTTTTAGGTTAATTGAATTCAAATGTTTGCTTTTGTAAAATGTGCAGAAGGGCATCGTGGTTATTAAGCAATCTTAGCAAACATAAATGCTGGTCAGAATGGTCACATCTGAATCAAATCATATAGCACTTATATGTGGCATTCAAGTAACCTCCGAGAGAGCCACATAATTGGAAACGTACACTTACTGCTGATGTAAAAATTATACTTTTTACCCGGGGAAGGCATGCATATTATTGGAAGCCATG
>NW_004444017.1:12539989-12541789 GCF_000243295.1 Trichechus manatus latirostris
TGAGCAGAGGCTTCTTTCCCATTCTCCCTAATCCATCATTTTTTCTGTGTAATTAACTGAGCACTTGCTGTGCAGTCTTGATTCTTGGCTCTTCTTTCTCCCTCCTACCATTTACATTCTTAGTCCTTGCCTCTCAGAGACAGTGAGATAGGAGTTGAAACTCAAGTGTAACAAAGTTGACAGCTCTACAAGGAAGTTTGGTTGAAAAGGAGGCTAACATTAATGGATAAAGTGAGATATTCTTGGATTCTAATGATGTATTTTTTCTATGCCAACTTGGGCTCCTACACAATAGAGACTTGAGAGTTGTCTGGTTTTGAGTGATTTCAGCTTACCATAGGCTCTGGGGATATGTCTGACACTGGTCATTTATAATTCATTAAATTTTATAGCTTAGTAATTGGTTTTCATATGTTCATTTCTAAATTTTCTATGAAATCTCCTTGAATCTTTAACAATAAATTTTTATTTTGAGATTCTCTTGATTTGAAAAAAAAGACTAATGTATCTATTGTATTTTTTCTGCTGATATTTCTGAGCTGTCATGGAGTTGGCCCCCAACTTATGGAGACCTCATGCACAACGGGATCAGACCTTTGTGATCCATAAGGTTTTCAGTGGCTAATTTTCTAAAATAGATCACCAGACCTTTCTTCCTAGTCTGTCTTAGTCTAGAAGCTCTACTGAAATCTGTTCAGCATCATAGCAACACGCAAGCCTCCCCTGATATTTATTAATTTAAATGAAATGAAATTATTTCATATTTGTTGACTTATGTATCAAGGACTATCACTAAATTGCTTATAAAGCTTTGGACAACGTAACAGTCCTAAAGTACTGTTTATCTAGGCTGATGACTGCTACTAGCAACAGGATGAAGGCTTGTGGAAATATCTTAGTTTTGAAAGAAGGAGCTCCTTATAATTAGAAGGACAGAGAAAAACTCTGTGATATTGAGGGAGAGAGAGAGGATTTATTGATATTCAGACTCCCAGAGTCCTTGCAAATATAGACACAATGAAGAATCCATGTTTTATCAAAATTCTTCTTGGGGAGCTAAGTGAGATTCTGCAGCCCAAACCAGGAGCCAAAACTCTCTCTTAAGGGATTCTCTTTCCACACAACAGTACTAAATAAAGCTTGAATAACCAACGAAAGTTTCCTGGAATCAAAGATGTTCAGGGTAGGAAGGGACCTTAAAAATCAGCTAGTTTCACTCTTCATCTCAGGCTTAAATCACTGGGCAATTTCCCTGCTGTGCAATATTCAGACACCAGTTACAGAGAACTTATTTTTTCCTAAAGCAGTCAATGCCATTTAATGGAAACTTACATAACTGGTAAAATGCCCTCCCTTGTTGAGCTGAAATATATTTCTCTTCAACTTCCATTTTAATAAAAGAAGTTGAACCACCCTCTGTGGGACTCTTTTTACTTTCATGTAACATTTTGACTCACAAGAAATTTGAAATCTAAGTATATACTGGACCTATGATTTAGATTTTTGGAGGACGTGGTGGGAGCAAGGTGGAAAGAAGAGGAAGCTTTAGTCTTGAGCTCCAGTCCAGAATTCCTTGAAGCTCTTCACCAACCGTTATTGGGTATTTTACATGCAGCTATTGATAAAGTGGTTCTTTAATTTCCTTTCTGCTGTTGCTTATGTATCACTCACTCAGCAACATTATGTGGTGCAGCTAGTAGGGAGTGATGCAGAAGACAGTAATCAGCCATACCTAGGTCTCTAGGCTGAATGTTATCAACTAGTATCAAATTTACAGTGTAACCCATAGCGAAGACTTAA
>NW_004444017.1:12542686-12543954 GCF_000243295.1 Trichechus manatus latirostris
CTTCCATGGGCGTTGATTGCGGATCCAAGCAAAATGAAATCCTTGACAACGTCAGTCTTTTCTTCATTTATCATGATGTTGCTTATTGGTCCAGTTGTGGATGACCCTGCTGGTATTTGAAATACCAATGAAATACCAGTGGCAAAGTTTCCAGTATCACAGCAACAGGGAAGCCACCACAGTATGACAAATTGACATGTGGTGGACTACAGGTATATAGGAAGGTTACTGATTTTTTTATACCAATCTTCTATCTAGCAACTTTGCAGAACTCTCTAATAGTTTATAGTTTGTTTTGGAGTGTCTATAAATACAGACTTACAGACTACATGTAATTTTAGCTTGTGTCTTCCTTCTCAACCATTATGTCTGCTATATATTTTTCCTATCTTATTGTATTGGCCAGGACACCAATATATAAACAGTGATATATATTTGCTCTAGGTTTCAGATAGATACTTTTTTATCAGTTTAAATATGTTACCTTCCATTCATGGCTCGATAATGGTGGAATTTCATCAAATGCATCTTTAGCACTTACTGAGATAATTATGTTTTCCTCCTTCAATCTGTTGACATTAGTTTTCTACCTGTTGAAACATTTTTGTATTCTTAGGATAATAACCAGTTAATTTTTATGGCCCCATGAATTCTAATATTATCATCTGAAAGTTTACTTGCCACAGGGTTTGTAAGGTAGAAATAACAAAGAATGAATGAATATAAGAAATAACAAAGTAAACATGGTGTGTCTTAATGCATGTGTGGTTGTGCATATGTACACACACAAACTTAAATAAACCTAAATACAAATATATATAGTCACTTACACATAAACAAATACATAAATATGTATTTACACACATACATATATAGAGCAGGATATAGACAGGTATTTATACTTTGTTCATTTTTTTTTCAGGCCAATCATGAAAGTTCTTCATTGTTAGTAACTTCAAATTCCAATAACTATTTCTCATAACTATATATTATAATCAGTGTAGCAATGACAAAAAAATACAGTTGAGGTCTATAGAATTTTAAATAGTACCATGAACAACATTCATTTTAGCTAAACACCATGATGTCCTCTCAGGAACATTACTTAAAATCTTTACAGCTCATTTTTTCTTTAGTAGTCACAAGTTTGGAGTGAAGCGGCAATGTACGAAAACAAAAAAAGTTGCCATAAATGGTATCTGAAAATTCCTTTATGTGGATTCATGCAGTGTTGCTAGGGAACATGGCTTCTTAGCATTTGGAAACCT
>NW_004444017.1:12545571-12551927 GCF_000243295.1 Trichechus manatus latirostris
GATAATGAGTTTTATCAGCAAGTGTACTTGAAGCACTTGGTGGAGTTTTAGGAAAGGATTTTGATAATGGCATCAAAATAGATCTTAGGAATGATTTCTACAATTTTATAGGAAGAAAGCTATCTGGGTTAAATGAGTCATTTTTTGGACAATTAGGTTTGTCCTTCCGTAATGGATGTACCTTTTTGCACCAAAGACATCTGTTAGGGCCAGCAAATAGGAATTTTGATTTTAAAAGGTGACAAATGCAGGCTAATCAACAAAGACATCAGCAACACCCAGGGACATACAAGAGGTGGGAAACGTTCCTTTTACTTTATAATATTAAAGTGTTCAGTATTATCACCTGCTGTCCTCAAACAGTGAGTTGGGAACAAGAAGTCCTATATGGTAACCGCATAGAAAGTGCTCACATAAATGTTTGCTTGTTTCAAACTGTCTCTTTTTAGATCAGTCTGTTCTGAGTTACAATGAAAACAGTAAGTCAGTTTGTCTGACTTTTCATTAGCTGCAAAAGACCATATTTATATTCCTCTCACCTTCACCAAGGAGCCTTCTGATGTTTTTTTAAGATCCAGCGAGCTAGCACATTATATAATAGAAGGATAAAGATTAACCTAATGAATAAATGGGTAGGTAAATAATTTTATTACAGACAAGCAAAGGGAAGTACCTCCATATAAGACTGTCTTTAGCATCCACCTAAGGTGTCTGGGTGGCACAAATGCTTTGTGCTTGACTACTAACCTAAGGTTGGCGGTTTGAACCCACCCAGAGGCACCACAGAAGAAAGGCCTGGTGATCTCCTTCTGTAAAGATTGTTGTTGTTGTTGTTGTCAGGTGCCTTCAAGTCAGTTCTGACTTATAGTGACCCTATGGACAACAGAACGAAACACTGCCTGGTCCTGTGCCATCCTCACAATCATTGCTATGTTTGAGCCCATTGCTGCAGCCACTGTGTCAGTCCATCCCATTGAGGGTCTCTCCTCTTTTTCGTTGACCCTCTACTTTAACAAGCATGTTGCCCTTCTCCAGTAACTGGTCCCTCCCAATAACATGTTCAAAGTACGTAAGATGAAGTCTTGCCATCCTCCCTTCTAAGGAGCATTATGGCTGTACTTCTTCCGAGAGAGATCTGTTTGTTCTTCCAGCGGTCCATGGTATATTCAATATTCTTCACCAACACCATAACTCAAAGGCATAAATTCTTCTTCGGTCTTCCTTATTCATTGTCTAGTTTTCACATGCCTATGAGGCAATTGAAAATACCATGACTCGGGTCAGGCATACCTTAGTCCTCAAAGTGACATCTTTGCTTTTTAACACTTTCAGGAGGTCTTTTGCAGCACATTTACCCAATGCGATGTGTCCTTTGATTTCTTGGGTGCTGCTTCCATGGGTGTTGATGGTGGATACAAGTAAAATGAAATCTTTGACGTCCGTCTTTTCTCTGTTTATCATGATGTTACTTATTGGTCCACGTGTGAGGGTTTTTGTTTTCTTTATGTTGAGGTGTGATCCGTACTGAAGGCTACCGTCTTTGATCTTCATCAGTAAGTGCTTTAAGTCCTCTTCACCTTCAGCAAGCAAGGTTGTGTCATCTGCATAACACAGGTTGTTAATGGCTCTTCCTCCAATCTTGATGCCCTATTCTTCTTCATAAAGTCCAGCTTCTCAGATTATTTGCTCAGCACACAGATTGAATAAATTTGGTGAAAGGCTACAACCCTGATGCACGCCTTTCCTGACTAAACCACGCAGTATTCCCTTGTTCTGTTCAAACGACAGCCTCTTGGTCTATGTATAGGGTTGCTATAAGTCAGAATCGTCGACCCGACAGCAATGGTTTCTGTAAAGATTACAGCCAAGTAAACCTTATGCGCAGTTCTACTCTGTGACACGTGGAATCACCATGAGTCAGAATTCACTTGACAGCAATAGTTTTGGTTTTGGCATCCATGTAGTGGCTACAGACCTATTAACTTTGGCTTTGGATCTCAACCTGTCCATAAAAGATTAATCCCATAAATTCCAAAGATTTGCAAAGTATTCTCATTGACATTTACCTCTTTATGTCTTACTACTCCCAGCTACGATCTGCAGTGCAATGGTTTGCAGTGCCCCGAATATATACAACTTTCACCATGTTTCGTACTTGCCTTTCCTTCAGCGTGGGTTGCTCTTTTAGATTATCCACCAAGAAAATTCGAACCCTCCTTTAAGACGCAATTTATGTGTCAGCTGACCTATATAATTTCTTTTAACCTTTGGACAGAGTTGGGCATTCTCCATTGTGCTTCATTTAAGCCGTACATATTTCTATTATAGCAAGTGTCACTGTATTGTAACTATTTACTTCAACTAGATAGGAGCTCCTTGAATGAAAAAACACAACCCCTATGTGGAATTAATCTTTGCACATGACACTCATATAGCCATATTCCAATTCCAGCACTAGAATGCTTCTCATGCATGAAGTATATTGAATAGTTGCTATCTTCAGCTTTCATACTATTTAAACATGCCACCTGGTTTATTTTTTTAACCTTTAATGACTGTCACTTGCTTTATTTTTCACATTCAGACTAAATAAATTATTATTTTTTCTGCCAGAGTTAAAGCTTAAGGCTGGTTATTAGAACTGAAAGTCAATTCTGTTTATAGTATGGGTGACATGGGATGGGGGAAAGGGGGAACTCTGAAGAAATGAGATATTGACTGTGTCTCTTAACAAAAGTAGATGCTAAAGTGCGGGTAAGAAATGAGAATGAAGGCTTAGAGGAATAGGCTGTGAAAGCATGTGATTTAGGTCTTTACGTTGTTTTGCCTCTAATTTCCTGTATATATTTTCTTCTCTTCGCGCCTCATTTTCCTCATTTGTTAAGTGAGCGGATTACACTGAAGCTGTGTACCACCATCATGCTATTTTACAATATTCACATACCACTGTATCAGTATTTGCTTAATTAAAAAATTAATATTTTAAGCTTTTTATCACCACCCAAAATGATTTTAAGCAATGATATCTTTGTAATCACAGATTTAATGAGCTAGTTATATATTTTTGAATGCATAGTAAACACACAGACATTAATTTTGGAATTAATTTTGGGGTTATTTACATTCTTATATTTTCTATGCTGTAAGGCTCCTCTGGAGTCCTGGTGGCATAGTAGTTAAGAGCTTGGCTGCTAAACAAAAGTTCGGCAGTTTGAATCCACCAGCAGCTCCTTGGAAAAACACTATGGGGGCAGTTCTACTATGTCCTGTAGGGTCACTGTGAGTTGGAATCAACTCAACGACAACGGGTTCAAAAAGATAAGGGCCTCCACTTCCAAAATTAATTTCCATCCATATATCACTTAGAATAATAACAAAAAAAAACCCCACTCAAACCTGTTACCATTATGTTAGTCTGACTCACAGTGACCCCATGTGTGTCCGAGTAGAACTGTGCTCCATAGAGTTTTCAGTGGCTGATTATTTGGAAATGGATCGCCAGGCCTTTCTTCCAAGGAGCCTCTGTGTAGACTTGAACTTCCAATCTTTTGGCTAGCAGCCAAACAGTTAACCATTTGCACCACCCAGGAATTCCAAAATAATAACAGCTAACATTTATTTAAAGCTTACTGTGGTGGCACAGTGGTTAAAAGCTCAGCTGCTAACCAAAAGGTCGGCAGTTCAAATCCACCAGCTGCTCCTTGGAAACTCTATGGAGAGTTCTACTCTGCCCTATAGGGTCACAATGAGTTGGAATCGACTCGACAGCAACGGGCTTGGTCTTGGTTTGGTGTATCAGATGCTATTCTAAGTCCTTTATTTGCACTAATTTATATAATCCTCACAATATTAATTTTAATCCAGATTTTATAGATGGGGAAGATGTGGCACAGAGAGCTTAATAACTTGCCCCTGGTCACACAGCTTTTAAGTGGCAGAGTCACAATTCATACCTAGGTAGACTGTAACCACACTTGGAAAACGATGGACTAGAAGATGTTTATGGTCCTTTCCAGCACTAAGAATTCTGATTTTGCTTTTTTCTGAAGCATACTGTTCTGGGTTCCTAAGAGTGTACTTAGGTATCTCCTTGTCTCAGTTTAATAAGTTCCTTTCAAATAGCATCTATGTTAGGCTGCATTTGATTAATAGCTTTTTTACTACCTTTTATCGCCTCACAATCATATGAAATTGCTCACTTAGCCAGTTACACACAAATGCAAAAGTCGAATTTCATTCCTTTCCCAGAAATCATTTTATCTAACATTTCCAGAAGAAACATGCATTCTTGACTATGAAGAGTTTGTATAAGTAACTTACCTCCTTCTAAGGCAATCAGTCTATCTTTAAAATTTTACTAATCACTGCTTAGGTATTCTCAAAAGAAATAACATGCATAGAGATTCAGAGTTCAAAGAAGCTTAAATGTTATCTTCTCTCAACACCAAGCAGTGAGGCATCCCTTCCTAGCCTCTCTGACTGTTGGTCTCAGCTTTTAGAGAAGGGACTCCAAGAAGGGGAGGCCACAATCTTTACCAATGGGTGTTCCATTCATTGGTTAAGTATATCCCATTGCTTTATGAAATCAGATCTGCTCTTTGTTTCTATTTATTAATTGCCACTCCTTGGTTTTACTTTCTTATTTTCAAGCAATGAGAATTCTGTTTTCAATAGTTACATGTATTTGTATAATATAGAACATGCATTTTTAGTAAAACTAATATATTTTCTTAGCAAAAGAGAATTTAGAAAAGTATAAAAAAAGATAATACAAATCAGCCATAAAGCCAGGGATCAGCATTGCTGCTAATATTTTGATATATTTTATTAATGTGAAGGCGTTTACATGTGCTAGTATTAGGGAGAGTACACTGAAGGGTCTTGCCTCAGTTCTTGTTGTTGTTAGGTGCCATATGTGTCTGTTTTTAAACTAACTTGGGATTATTCGCATTCTCATATTTTCTGTGTGGTAAGGCTCCTCCTTCCCATACTCTACCACCTATAGAAAATCAATTTTCAGCAATGTTTTGGAACATCAGAGATACCCAAAAAGTAATGGCTTCCACTTCCGAACAAGACGAAGTTCACAGGGACCACACTTGCCCTTCTGCCTGAAATACGTTAAAAAAAAAAAACAAAGAGAGAGAGAGAGAGAGAGAGAGACAAATAATAAAACGATTTGCAAGACACTGGACATCAGCAAATAAAGGACAGAGATTGCTGAGAGATGGAAAACAAAGCGAGCCCTATGATTTTTTCTAGTTTACTGACTTGGGAGAGTTTACAGGCTACAGTGCAAGGAGGGGGAAGCCAGGTAAAGCTTGGTGGACTCCCTGAGTTGAGGAGTAGAGCCATGAGTCTGGGAAGACCAAGATGTCAGGAGAGAGTACGGAAAGGAGAGAGCTGCACAGAGAGAAAACTCCAGAGATCCATAGAGGACCTCCCTCAAGTCTTCATCGGATTAATGACCAGCACATGCATGGAAGGAAACAACCTAAGCCTAGAAAATACCACAGAAAGATTAGAAGTAAGAGAGTCCAGTGTTCACACAAGGCCAGGAATAGTACCTATTCCCACAAGGCAGAGAGGAATTAGGTATAGTACACAGAAGGGTCTTGCCCCAGTTGTCACTGTTGTTAGGTACAGTAGAGTCCATTTCAACTCATAGCGACCCCATGTGACACAGTAGAACTGCCCTATAGATTTTTGCAGGCTGTAATCTTTAAGGGAATAGGTTGCCAACTCTTTTTCCTACAGAGCCGTGCGGGTGATAATTAGCCTTACATTTAGCACCGTTGTGTCTTGGCCAAACAATGCTCAAAAGTAAAACTCAAAAGGACCAACCAAGCTGTTTCCAAGTAATTTAACTGCATCCCAGAATGAAGCTCAAGAATATTTATCCAACAACAAACAAGGTAAAATTCACAATATCTGACATCCAATAAAAAACTACTAAGCAGGAAAATATGACTCAAATGAGGAGTTTATCAAACAAAACTGACACAGAAATGACAGATGTCAGAATTAGCATACAAGGACATTAAAACTATAGTCCAGGAAACAACCTAAATGTCCATCAGCTGATGAATGAATGAACAAAATGTGGTATACACATACAATAGAATATCACTCAGTCATGAAGAGGAATGATATCCTGATGCATGCCACGACATGGATGAATCTAGAGGACATTTTGCTGAGTTAAATACATGAGACACAAAAGAACAAGTACTGTTTAATATAACTTATATGAAATAAGCAAATACATAGAAAGCATAAGTAATTAGTGACTACCAGGGATACAAGGAAAGGGGAAAGTGGAAGTTTTTGCTTAGAATGCACTGAATACAATAATG
>NW_004444017.1:12553498-12555044 GCF_000243295.1 Trichechus manatus latirostris
ACATTGTTTGATAATTTCGGCATTCTGTTGGGTCACTTTTCTTTAGAATGGGAACAAATATGGATCTCTTCCAGTTGGATGGCCAGGTAGCTGTTTTTCAAATTTCTTGCCATAGACAAGCGAGCACTTCCAGCACTCCATCTGTTTGTTGAGACATCTCAATTAAAACACTTGTCTGTCAGTTTATCATACTGTGGTGGCATATGTGATGCTGTGATGCTAGAAGCTATGCTACAGGTATTTCAAATACCAGCATGGTTATGAACAGTGGACATGTTTCAGTGAAGCTTCCAGACTAAGACAAACTAGGAAGAAGGACCTGGCAGTCTACTTTTGAAAAAATTGGCCAGTGAAAACTTTATGAATATATATGTATATATAATGACTCAAGATAAAACTTCAAAGTCTAAAATATGCTGGATGGGATTAAGGGCGAATTAGATATCGCAGAAGAAAAAGTTAGTGAATTTAAAGACATAGCCACTAAAACTATCCAAAATAAAACACAGAAAGAAGAGAATTAAAATAAAAATGAACAGAGCCTCAGTGAGCTGGGTAACTTCATGTGGCCTAATATATGTATAAATTAAACCCCTGAAAAAGTGGGGAGAGCAGAAAAATGTTTGAAGAAATAATGGCTGAAATTTTTCCAAATTTGATGAAAACTTTTTAAATTTTTCATTTAACATTTTGTTGCCAGAATTTTTCCTGGTCCTTATATATCAGTGGAAACCCCCGTGGTGTAGTGGTTAAGAGTTTGGCTGCTAACCAAAAGGTCGGCAGTTCGATTCCACCAGGCACTGCTTGGAAAACTTATGGGGCAATCCTACTCTGTCCTATAGGGTCACTATGAGTCAGAATAAACTCGATGCAATGGGTTTGGTTTTTCTTTAATATATCATGCAGAAACATGGTTCCTAAAAATTACAAAATATTACCTTCTATGCATATTTTCTGATTTATTTAGCCCTTTAACTAAGCTTGCAAATTTTGATTTATTGCAACTTTTCACTATTCTAAATAATGCTAAAATCAACATTTTTCTCCACAAATGTTGATCTGCATCTGATCTTGAGATACATTCTTTAAAATGGATTTACACAGTAAAAGGATCTGCATACATTTTTAAGTTCTTAATATATAATTTTAAGCTGGTTTTCAGAAAAATCATGCAGTATACGTATTGCAGAATATATGTATATATATGTGTAGTATATATACATATATAAAGAAAAATTTATCACATTCTACTCAATATCTGTTGCTTTCAGATTGATTCTGACTCATAGCAACCCTATAGGACAGAGTAGAACTGCCCAATAGGGTTTCCAAGGAGCAGCTGGTAGATTTGAACTGCTGACTGTTTGGTTAGCAGCCAAGCTCTTAATCACTCTGCCACTAGGGTCCTTTTAGTCAATAGGTGTCATTAATAAAGAAAAAAAGATATTAAAATAGAGAGAAACTTATTTTACAGCTGAAAAATGTTAGCCTTTAAAATGTACATTTCTGGCGGAGCCAACATGGCACTTTAGTCAGAAGCACCACA
>NW_004444017.1:12557002-12557771 GCF_000243295.1 Trichechus manatus latirostris
GGGGTTGGCAATCAATATCACAAAACAATATATGTGTATTAATTGTTTAATGAGAAACCATTTTGCTCTGTAAAGCTTCATCTAAAGTACAATAAAAAACGTTAAGAAAATGTACATTTCTTGTACAGGTAATCCTGGATTTATGATGTATTTGAGTTATGAAGAACCGCACTTACAACCTTCCTTTTTTTTGTACATCTTATCATTAGTAATAAGTACTATATACAATGTTGCAGCGCTTACTTTGCTAATGTTATCTACCGAAGACAAATAAAGATCAGATTTCTAAAGACACTGATAATAAAAGGCAATAGTAATGAAAACTAGAAAAAATGGGGTATTCAACTTATGTCAGAACCGACTTACGACAGAGTTGTAGGAACAGAACCCTGTCGTAAGTCAGGACTATCTGTATTATAAATAAGTTTAAATATTTTTCATGTTCATTGTAAATGCCAGTTCATGTCCTGAGTCCACTTTTCTATTAGTTTTAAGTGTTTTTAAAAAAATCAGTGTTTATGCTTATATGGTAAGAATAGTCTTTATCATATTTGTGAGGAACATTTTTCAAAGATTAGCCAATGTCTCTATTTATGCATCATATGTCACAATTTCCAGAATTCTTACCCTTTTTCAAATGCATTCATGTTTCTCATTGTTCATAAGTCCTAAACTTGTGTTTGTTCCTCCCTTAAGCTGGCATTCGTATTTAGGTTACAGATTACAAACCTAAGAATCAAGGGCTTAGTCCTTTCATTTATGACAGACT
>NW_004444017.1:12559737-12561074 GCF_000243295.1 Trichechus manatus latirostris
AGAGAAATAAATATAGTAGATTAAAACCTCATCCCCTAGCACAGCTGCAAAGAGAAGTCTGCCTGGATATACTCACAACTGGCTAACCCTTGCAGGCACCACCAAGTTAGTCCTCCCCTTCTGCTGAATTCCATTGGCCACGTGTGTCTCCCTGAATCTCTCATGTGCAATCCCTTCTCCCAGTGTTCTTTGTAGATTCATTACTCAAAGTGTGGTCTGATGACCAGCAGCATCAGCATCTCCTGGGAGCTTATTAGAAGTGTAGTATCCTGGCCCCATCTCAGCCCTCCTGAAGTAAAATACCATTTTTGCGAGATCTGCAGGTGATTCATATGCACATTCAAGTTTGAGAAGCACTGCTCTACAACATACATAGTGTGGTGTCTGAAAGACTCTACTGTTGTATATAAGGGTGTAAAGATTGGAAGTATCAATCATTTATTCATTTTCTCAGTAAATATTTATTAAGCACAATGAATGTCCCACAGGTCCTATTCTCAAGGAGTTACCACTTAGCTATCATTTATTGAACCCTATTCTGTGTTCTGCAGAGCAAGGCACTAGGGTTACAAAGATAAATAAGACAATATCTTTGCTCTTAGTAACGTCAAAGATATACTCGAAACAGTTAATGCAAAAAGAAAAAAGTGTTAATTTCAATGATGAAACTACGGACCTGCCATTGTGGACACAGCAGAGGAAGCAGTGGGTGGATGTGAGGAGGACGGTAATCAGGTTTTATAAAATGGAAGAGTTTTAATAAAGGAGATAACCTTGAGCTGTATCTTGAAAAAAGAGTAAGGTTCCCCCACCCCACCCCTTTTCTTTTTCTCAGTGAACTATGGGGTATTGAGCACAGGACAAGGGTAGGAGCAGAAGAGAAGGTGTTTTCAAGACAAAAGGAACAACTCTAACAAGGGTAAAGCACACGTTGGCCTTTTCAGATAATTTTAAGCCGTTCCATATAGCTGGATTATAGGTTTTTAGGAGGGTGGATTGGGGTGTGGTGGTTAGAGATAAGGCTGGAGAGCTTGACAGGGGCCAGATTTTAGAGGGCTGTGTATACTAAGCACTTTAGGATTGATCATACAGAACAGCAATAAGAAGCCACTGAAGGTTTAAATAGGGAATAACAGGATCATATTTGTGTTTTAGAAACATCACTCCAGAGGATGTTTGGGGAATGGTGATAGCTAATTTGGCAAAAGCATAAAGTACATGGAGAAAAGTAATGACAGATAAGGCTGGAAATGTTAAGTTTGGTTCCAGATCATAGAGGTTACTGACTGCCATGTTTTGTACTTAATAGGCAATGGGGAACACAAAAAATTTCGAAG
>NW_004444017.1:12561880-12564181 GCF_000243295.1 Trichechus manatus latirostris
TTACAACTCTGGGTCAAGCATCATGCTTAGCCTGACTTCCAAAAATACAAAATTACAAATGGCCATTCTCTCCTCTAAAATAAATATGTGTACAAAGTGAAGAGACAATCTACAGACTGGGAGAAAATTTTCAGGAGTCGTATATCTGATAAGGATTTAATGTCCAGTATATATAAAGATCTCCTACAACTTAACAACAAAAATACAAATAACCCAATAAGAAAATAGCAAAGGACTTGAATAGACATTTCACCAAAGAAGATATATAAATGGCGAACAAACAGATGAAAAGATGCTCAATATCATTAGCTATTTGGGAGATATGAATCAAAACCACAGTGAGATACCAACCTCACCCCAGCTAGGATGGGTAAGATTTAAAAAAAAAAAAAAAGGAGAACAAATGTCAAGGATGGGGAGAAATTGAAGCCTTCATCCATTGCTGGTGGCAAAGCAAATCAGTACAGACAATGTGAAAAACATTTTGGTCGTTCCTCAAAGAGTTAAACATAGAACTACCATTGTTGTGTGCCATTGAGTCAATTTTGATCCACAGGAACCCTCCAGGACAGAGTAGAACTGCCCCATACCGTTTCCTAGGCTATAATCTTTACAGGAGCAGATTACCAGGTCTTTTCTCGTGCGGAGCTGCTGGTGTGTTCAAACCACCAACCTTTCAGTTAGCAGCCAAGTGCTTTACCCATTGCACCACCAGAGATCCTAAATGACCTAGTAATTCCACTTCTAGGTGGAATTGAAAGAGACTTGAAAGCAGCAACTCAAATAGACACATGTACACCAATGTTCATTGCAGCGCTACTCACAATAGTCAAAGGGTGGAAACAACCTAAATGTCCATCAACAGATAACTGGATATGCAAAATGTAGTATATACATATATATGCAATGGAATATTACTCAGCCATAAAGAGGAATGAAGTTCTGATACTTGCTACAACATGTATAAATCTTAAATATATTATGCTAAGTGAAGTAAGTCAGTCACAAAAGAACAAATGTTGTATGATCCCTTTTATGTGAAATATCTAGAATAGGCAAATGTATAGAGATCAAAGTTTATTAGTGGTTACCACAGACAGGAGAAAGAGTAAAAGGAGGAGTTATTGTTTAGGAAGCATTGAGTATTAATGGTGATGGGAGATTTGGAACTGATACTGGCGATGGTTGTACATGATTGTACATGATGAATGTAATCAACATCACTGAATTGTACATGTAAAAAACATTGAATTGGCAATATCGTGTTACATATATTTTACCACAATTCAAAAACAAAAAGATAGGAAGAGGTATTCTATTCTGTTTCCTGTATTCTATTTCCTATATATCAATTTGCCCCATGTGACAATTTGCCTTCTGGTACTGGATGGCTCTATTCTTTCTAATTCAAGACCCAACAGGCTTCTTTTTAGCCTTAGAGAGTGATTAGAAACATTCATGCTGTAATATTAACACTTACAAAATCCCACTGTTCTTATCTGAGCATTTCATTTTTGTTAAGATGCTTAGCCAGAATGGAAGCTGCCCACACAATGCTTGTATGAAAATTATACTTGCTCAATAATATTCATATATCCACCTACTTTTGAGTGGAACAGAACAAGCACTAAGATATGCATGTACACATTTGCATGAAAATAACCCATACATAAATTCAGGTTTGCATGCCCAATTTCAAAAGCATACCACATAGAAATGCACATTAGAAAAAGCATAAATTTTCAATGTCCAGACGTTTTCGTCCACAGATAGTGATTTTTTCCCCTAAAATGAAAGGACAATAATAGACTTAATTTATGGAGTACCTTTTCCCTTTCTTCTTCCTCTATAAGAAATAAGAGTGTGCTATTTTATGGGCAACTTAGAAAAGGCACAAACCCTTCTCCTTTAATGTATACACCATAGGCAAAGTATCTCAAAAGACTGATTCTAAATGAAGGCAAATTCAAGAATGATGTGAAATTTGTCAATAGAATCTCCCTTTTATGATAGCCTTTCCTCCTCCCAAAGCTACCTCAATTCCTTGCCAGCCCCACAGCAACCTCCATTGGAGAGATCTCCAGGATTTCTCACATCCCACATCTCATAGTACGAAATGTTTCAATTCTCAAAGCATAGACTTGCACAATCCCATTTAGTCCTCACAATGGTTTAAAAGTCTTGCATGCTTGCCAACAGAGCAGATATGTTAGACCCATTTCAATGAACACATTTTTCATTTCTATGGCTGCTAATGATTTTTCCTATTTACCTGTTATAGTTTCATTTCTTCCCATTTTT
>NW_004444017.1:12565717-12569220 GCF_000243295.1 Trichechus manatus latirostris
GTACTTTATTTATTTGTTTTTGTGTTTCAGGCTCTATTGCATAGTAAGGTGAGGTTTAAGGGAACTGAAATGAGTAATGAATAAGTCAGTCTGCAGTATCTGCCACAGGTACGTACAATAATTACCCCATCCTACAGACTAGGAAACTGAGCCTTTGCTCAGTGATAAACAGTTAGTATGGGGAAAGCCGGGATTTCAACCCAGGTAATATGATTCCAACATTCATCTTTTTAGCCATTCCGATATTTATTAATTACTCATTTACATGACTTCTCCCCTAACAGAGTAAGAGTTTCTAGAAACAAGGATTCTTTCTGATTCAGCAAGCATTTTTCAATATCAAAGAATGGATGCTGTTATTCCTTCATTTGCTCAACAATTTTTTATTGAATATCTACTGTGTGTCAGGTACTCTCCTAGGTCCTGAGGGATATGCAGGTGAACAAAACAGCTGTAGCTCCAGATCTCATGGAGATTAGTGTTTAGTGGCAGAGACAATCATTTTGACCAAAAAATTACACATTACCACAAGTGTTATCATATGTGACACGAAAAAAAGATTATGGAATTAAGACAGCATTTAATCGGGGAACTTAAGCTAGTCTTAGAGAGCAGGTAAAGAGAGTTTTCTCTAGGGAAGTGGCTTGAATTTTAGAGATCTATAAGATGAGTTAAGTCCACAAGAGCCAAAGTATGACCTTTAGTATATCCCACCTGAATTTAGAGACCATCTCAAGAATAGATTTGACACATGGAACACTAATGACTGAAGACCAGATGAGTTGTGGAATGACATCAAGGACATCATACACAAAGAATGTAAGAGGTCATTAAAAAGACAGGAAAGAAAGAAAAGACCAAAGTGAATGTCAGAAGAGACTCATTAACAACTTGCATTACACAGATGACCCAACCTTGCTTGCTGAAACTGAAGAGGACTTGAAGGGCTTACTGATGAAGATCAAAGACTACAGTCTTCAGTATGGATTACACCTCAACATAAAAAAACAAAAATCCTCACAACTGGACCAATAAGTAACATCATGATGAACAGAGAAAAGATTGAAGTTGTCAAGGATTTCATTTTACTGGGATCCACAATCAACACCCACGGAAGCAGCAGTCAGAAAAGCAAATGATGTACTGCAACAGGCAAATCTGCTGCAAAAGAACTCTTTAAAGTGTTGAAAAGCAAAGATGTCACTTTGAGGACTCAGGTGTGCCTGACCCAAGCCATGGTATTTTCAATCACCTCATATGCATGTGAAAGCTGGAAAAGGAAAAAGGAAAACCAAAGAAGAATTTATGCCTTCGAATTATGGTGTTGGTGAAGAATATTGAATATGCCATGGACTGCCAAAAGAATGAACAAATCTATCTTGGAATATGTACAACCAGATGCTCCTTAAAAGCAAGGATGGCGAGAGTTCATCTCACCGTACTTTGGACGTGTTATCAGGAGGGATCGGTCCCTGGAGAAGGACATCATGCTTGGTGAAGTAGAAGGTCAGTGAAAAATAAGAAGACCCTTGACAAGATGGATTGACACAGCAGCTGCAACAATGGCTCAAGCACAGCCATGATTGTGAGGATGATGCAGGACCAGGCAATGTTTCATTCTGTTGTACACAGAGTTGCTATGAGTTGGAACCGACTTGATGGGGCCTAACAACAGCAACATAAGATGCGTAGGTGTCAGCCAGACTTATGGAGTGGTTCCGGGGTTAGAGTATTCTTGGCACATGGAATCAGTAGAGTATGAGAAGGCCTTGAGGTTGGAAGAAGTTCAGGAAATCGAAAGAAGGCCAATGTAGTTGGTGCATAGACAAAAAGGAAGAGATTGATCTTGGGATAACACAAAATAGGAACTCAACTAATGTTCGCTGAACTAATGAACGTGTGCATGCACCAGTGGGAGGTAGCTGCCTTCTAAACTTCCTTTCTACCCTGAGATTCTAAGATTCCAAAACAACCAGTAATTCTCTGCATTTTTTAATAAAGGAAAAGTGAAACCAGATTGGTAAACCGTCCTAAATTCATTGTAGTATATTGCTCATCTACATTAACACTTTAGAATAAATCACTTTTGTGGATGCTGTGGACTCTACAAGGAGAAAAGTACAACGGACCCAAATATCTAACACCTGAAAGTAAAAATGGGTAAGAGTAACAGAATAATTTAGTATAATTAAAATTAAGCAGATGGTTTCTTTCTTTTCTTGATATAGCCTTTAAGATAACAGTTTGTTCTGATGAATACGCAAAAATCTTTAAGACTTTGCCTAAAGCTCCTTTTAAACCAATGGGAAATGCACAAAAATGCTTACATTAAGAATGCTATAATTCATTCTTTAACATATTTTTAATCAGATATGAAAAAAAATCAAACTGCCTGGTACCTGTCAAAAGAAAAGTACAATTATATTCCATTTCTTAACAGTGGGAAGAATCCTTAAAATTACTCTACCAATATCTAATATAAATTTTCAAGCCTTTCATTGATTTACATTACTATAGTTACCAAAATAATGCCTAAAAACCATATATCAATTTACATGTGTATATTTAAGTCTATAAATGTAGAGTTCTGGCTGTTCAAACACATTCAGTGATGAACAGAAGCCACATTCAATGAAGAAAATTAAGGTTTGTTTTTTTTAACTCCTTGAGACTAGATCAATATTCCATATTCATAATTATTTTAAAATAGATGGCTTATTTCTGTTATGTTTCCATAGGCATATACTTGCGCCTCAAATGCTGTCCTTGACATTCATGAAACAACCTTAAATTTACTCTTCCTTATCTCATCTGCTTCTTTCCCAGGCCAATGGACAAAAGCATAAGGCCTCCAGTCTAAGGCTAATCCCTTTATCTGTCCTCTGAATCTCATCATCTCTTGCCTCCTCAGGGGCTTCATTAATCATATATCTCTCTGTTCTCAGCATCTGCAATCTCTTCCTCTCAACTAGCTCTTTCCCCTCAGAATATAATCACGCCAATTTTCTCTCCTGGTTAAAGAAACAAATAAAAACAAATAATGAAACAATCCTTCAAATGTGTCTCCCTCAATCTATAATCCTTGTTGTCTTTTTTTCTTCACATACAAGCTTTTTATAGAATGGTTGGTGTTTACTGCTCTTCTTTCTCACCTCTCGTTCACTCCTGAATTGCAATCTGGCTTCTGCCCTTATGCTCCAATGAAACTGCTCCTGGAAGCATCACAAGTAACATTTTAGCTGCTACAGCAATGGGTACTTTTCTGGCCTTTATGGGCTGACCTCTCAGCAGCATTTGATATTATTAACCACATACTTCTTGAAGTTGATGGCACCATAAGGAGGAACAAGTCAAGTTCCCAGAATTACCCCATGGAAGGGTGCCTACCTAACACCCAACTGAACTATTATATGTGCAAGAAATAACCTTGCATTGTTTTAAACCACTGAGACTTATGAATTGTTTGTTATAGCCCCTAGCATCATTTGTCCTACAAACACATG
>NW_004444017.1:12569796-12572257 GCF_000243295.1 Trichechus manatus latirostris
GTGGCTTGTATCTTCCCCATTCATTTGTGCTTGCTTGCTTGCTTGCTTGTTTAATTGGCTCATTTATATCTCAGAAGAGGTTGATTTAAGGAACACCATACGCTAATACTGTCTTGTTAACATAACAGAGAAAATCTATTCCCAAATAGGATTATAACCACAGGTATCAGGGTTAGGATTTACACACATACTTCTGAGGGACACAATTAATTCCATAACAACTGCCTAGCATTGTGTTTGGCACATGATACCAAAACCAAACTCGTTGTCATCGATTCCGACTCACAATGACCCTATAGGACAGAGTAGAACTGACCCATAGGTTTCCAAGGAGCAGCAGGTGGATTCAAACAGCTGACCTTTTGGTTAGCAGCTAAATGCTTAACCACGGTGCCACCAGGGCTCCACATCTAAAACCTGTTGTCATCAAGTTGATTCCAACTCATAGTGACCCTGTAGGCCAGAGCAGAACTGCCCCACAAGGTTTCCAAGGAGCGGCTGGTGGATTCAAACTGCTGACCTTCTGGTTAGCAGCTGAGCTCTTAACCACTGTGCCACCAGGGGTCGTGTAATACACAAATTATAAGAATTTCTGGTATGCTTTGTTAAAGTGAGGCTGAAATGACAAATACCGGACCGCGTAATAGTTAATTTTATGTGTCAACTCGGCTAGGCTATGGTGCCTAGTTGTTCGGTAAAACACTAGTCTAGCTGCTGCTACAAAGTAAGTAAATTACATGTGGCTAAATCACTTGGCCTCAAGTAAAGCAGATTGCCTTCCACAGTGTGGGCAGGCCTCAATCAAACAGCTGAGGGCCTTAAGAGCAAAAAGGGAGTTTCTCTAGGGTGTGTTCTGCCTCCAGACCGTAAATAGACATTTACAGTAAGACTGTAAGAGTAAGACTCTTACTCTTCACCCTTCTTGTCACTTGACCTACAACTTTTAGGATGCAAGCCTTCAGGAATCTCCAGCCTGTGTTACCTGACCTATGAGTATGAGACTTGCCAGCCTCCTACAATCACAGGAGTCAATTCCTTGAAGTAAATCTCTCTCTTTTTCTCTATCTAATATATATATTACTGCTTGTGTTTCTCTAGAGAACCCTAGGACAGACTCTTACATAAAATCTTATAAGAACACTGGGTTCTAGTAAAAAATAACATTTTATAGTTTTATATTTTGTTTTCCTTTATATCATATACCATACTCATGTGATACATATGAGTACATCTCTAAGAGCTAGGGTTTATTTTAACTAAAGGAAAACAAAATATAAAACTACAAAATGTGTTATTTTTCACGAGAACCCAATGTTCTTATAAGATTTTATGTAAGAGTCTGTCCTAGGGTTCTCTAGAGTTGCTATGAGTCGGTATCGACTCAGCAGCAACAGGCTTGGTTTTTTTGGTTTTGGTATTAGAGATATACGTTGTTGTTGTTGTTGTTGTTTTAAATAAACTCTTCCCTACCACTAGTTTTAAAGATTACTTTTGGGCAACAAGTACATGAACCAAATATATTCCTTGTATCTAATTTTCTTAGAGGCAATTTACTATGCACAATAAATTTATTCTTTTGCAAATAAAATCTGCATATGATCAGTCACATTTTTTGTATTCTGAATGTATTAATATTTTAATTCGCTATAATCAGTAGGAAAAAAGATTTATCCAGTCTGCTGTGGAAGTGCTAATATGATTTTAAAAAACAACCAAGAGCACTAATTTTGTTGTCAATTTCATATCCTTACAATTACCTCTTAAATAGGCAGCATTTTTCTCATGGTAATCACTGCTGCTTTCAAATGGCTTAAAAAGAAGAAAAGCATTTAAGCTAATTCTTAGAACAGATGAAACTGTTTATTTTGACATTTGTCTTCTGTGGACCATGTCCTTTCCAATTCTGTAAAAGACAACCTGGAAACTTGTGTGTTTAGAACAAATAATTTTAATAACTTTAGAAATGATTAAAAATGGAACCAATTTTATGTGTCAGATAAAATGATCCTAACTCATCTTATCTCAAAGGTTCTGGGCAGTGACATTGGTCGGGGTATTTCCAAATTGTGAATGTGCCCAGTGCTCAGGAGAGGAGACTGAAAAACCAGAAAGGCAAGACATAAGGACCTGAGGACTCGCTCCTTTCTTTCTCTCCAGTCTGCTCTAAGACACACTCAGTAATGAAAGGGAATGTACGATAATTGTTTTAAGCAAGGCCATATTAATTGGAAGGAAGACATAATTTAGGAAGTAGGTTGCAATGCAAGAAGTAGTTTAGAGGAACACTGGCAAGTGAGGTTAGCATAGTTTGAGGTAGAGGCTCAAGTTGCTAAATATATATAAAGAGAAGAGAAGAATACAAAGATTTTAAACTGTGTCAGAAGCAATTGTGGAACTTGAGGACTATAAAGAACCTTAGCGCTACATTATTTCAGTTCAATCTTTTCATTTGAAAGCAGAG
>NW_004444017.1:12572637-12574705 GCF_000243295.1 Trichechus manatus latirostris
GTTTGTAAAATTGGGCCGCTGGCGTTATTTTAAGCATCATAGACACAAAAGGCCACATATTGTATGCTTTCATCTATATTAAATATTCAGAATAGGCAAATCCACAGAGACAGCAGATCAGTAGTTGCCAGGGGTGGGAAGAGGGGAAAAGTGGAATGACTACTTAATGGTACAAGGTTTTCTTTTGGAATGATGTTTGCACAACATTGTGGATCAACTAAATGCCACTGATTTATACACTTTAAAATCGTTAAAATGTAAATTTTATGTTTTGTGTATTTAACCACAATATAAAAAATAAATTACCTAAGAGCAGCCCTGGTGGCGCAGTTAAGTGCTATGGCTGCTAACCAAAAGATCAGCTGTTCGAATCCACCAGCCACTCCTTGGAAACCCTATGGAGCAGTTCTACTCTGTCCTATAGGGTCACTATGAGCTGGAACTGACTCTGCAGCAACGAGTTTGGTTTTTGGTATTATAAGAGCACCCACAAGAAAATAAGGCATCAGAAGTAATGACAAATACAAGCAAAATTTGACACCAAATTACTAAACCTAATAAAGTGTGGAGATCCCACGGCTCAGGCAGAAGACAAGACAAAAGAAGCAGCTGAAATGTAGGTAGCAGTCCCAGAAAAAAATATAAAAAGAAGTGGTAAACTATACAAAGGGTTTTCTGTAGGAGAAAGAATTGGGATAGGGGGTATAAAAGCGCTTATACATACATATATACATACACACACATATTTCTAGAACAATTTAGTGCTTTAGAATTATGCTAATGCATACTGAAAGGTCAGCAGTTCAAACCCACCAGCTGTTCTGCATCAGAAAAGACTGCTCCTGTAATGATTACAGCCTAGGAAGCCCTATGGGGCAGTTCTACTCTATCACATGTGATCACTACGAGTCGGAATCGACTCCATGGCACACAACAACAACAAGGCATACTTGGATTTAAAAGTAAGAATTAAACAATTAAACAGCAAAATAAAAAATTAAATAAATACAGTATTTGACTACAGTCACTTACAACTACACTGGATTCATGTCTGTCTTAAAAGCACTCACTCCAAGAAGTCTAATGGTCTCAACCACATCTGTCAGGTACTTTACTCTTTCTCCAAAGCACTTTCATTTTCTGTTGTGAAATGTCCCCCTTATCATAATCTAGCTTTATGAATCATCTTTAAAATCACAAAGAGCTATATCATTCCGTCTTTCTGAAAGTCTCTAGAATACAAGCACTTTGGAGAAATCTTGGTTTTCTCTGTCTTGTAAGGCCTTAAGCCTTATTTCCAGTAAAGTCGGGGCTGCAGGATTAAATAGGAACAACAATGAGAGAAGAGACATTGGACATACAAGTGTCTCATTTCCTGAGGCCCTGTCTTTTGTGAAATGGGTCCTGTATGTTTTAAGATTATCAGCTCTCAGAAGTCAGCGTCTGTTAAACTCACTATATACACAAAATGAATCATTTTTGAAGAATATTTTCTTGTAATTTAAAATTAAACTTTGTGTAGGGATTATTCTCAAAATTTCTCCTAGAGTTTATTTGCAAATACTATTAGTTTTTTATTTTCTTTTATTTTTGAGTGCTAGGGCGGGGCAGGGGGGATTTTAGCACTTCAACCTGTGATATAGTAGAAAACATGTTCTAAAATCAGACAGATTTGTTTTTGATTTTTAGGCCAGGCACTTCCAAGGTTTTTAAGCATGGATAAGTTATTTGCTAAACTTCAGTTCCCTTATGTATAAAATGAGGTAATATTAGGATCTAGTTTTCACAGTTATTGTGAGGATTAGAAATAAAATATATAAAGAAGTAAGTACAGCTCCTGACAAAGAATAGGTGTGCACACTGGTGGGTTTTATTCTTCTAGTTAGAAAGTAGAATTACTAAAGACCGCAGACTTCATTTAGACCAGCTCTCACATTTTACTGGAAAGAACACTAGGGATTAAGAAGAATGGCCTGCCATAGGTCTTAAAACTGGTTAATTAAAGAGATAAGTACTGAGGTTTCCTGCTGAAACCATAGTCTCTTGCCTTGAGTTCTTTCCACCAGGG
>NW_004444018.1:0-4804 GCF_000243295.1 Trichechus manatus latirostris
GGCATTTGGTAGTTATTTTCCTCATTTATTGATTGTGGATTTGTTTGTTTCATCCTGCTTTTTTGTTTTATTTGGCTGTGTCTGAGCAGGTGGATTGTGCATTCTTTGCTGTTTGTTCATCTCTGGACACGATATTTTTCACCTCCTTGTCCAACATACACGGCCAGTTGCTCAGCTATGGTGTAGCAGGGCAGGTGCAGCTGAAGGGCAGGGGCTGGCATGATTTGTTTGTGGCATGTACTTGGGCCTACAAGATGATCCAGTGGTCAGTGCAGGGCAGGTTCCAGTAGGTCGTTCCAGTGCTGCTTGGGAGTGCAATGTTCAGCACATAGTGCAGATAGGCAAGAGTTAGAGGGATGAGGAGGTTGTGATGTGTGGAGCTAGGTTGGGTACGGAAAAGAAGAGAGAGAGGTGAGAGAAACCAGAGAAAAAATGCTGAGGGAGCTTGCTGTTGGAGTGGAGAGACAAGAAACCAATAAACAGTGAAAAAAAAGGAAAAAATTAGTTAAAAAAAATTAAAAATTAGAAAAAACAAAATGCCCCCAGGGTTCTCACTGGCACAACTGCACAGACTGGGGAGTGGCTCCCAAGCTATGCAGTATAGCCTGGCTATAAGGGGTGGAGTTGATAGCCAGTGCCAGGTATTCAGGTGACAGTAAACTAAGGTAAGTAGAAAGACACAAGAAACCGAGGGGGAAAAAAAAAGTAAAAAAGGAAGAGAAAACAAATAAACGAAAAAAGAAAAAGAAAAAAGTTTCCAGGGATCCCATTAGCATGGCCACACAGATTAGGGAAATGGACCAAGGAAGCAGTTCCCCAGCTGAGCAGCACTTCTCAGCCTGTCAAGAAGAAGTTAAGACAGTACATGGAGAAAGGTGTTCGAGAGAAAGGAGGGGAAGGAGGTGAGAGGCAGGGAAGAATCCAAAGGAGGCTGAAAAAAGCAATATCGGAAACAAAGAAATGGCACTGATGAAGCTGGCTAGTGTGGGCTGGGCGAATTCGTGTGGCACGAAACCGGCGCCTCACATGCGGTGGTCACGGCCCACTGGGGAGGCGGCAGATCAGCTCTCCAGGAAGCTGGGAATCTGCCAGCTGGGAAGCAGCAAATTGGCCTGCCAGGAAGCCAGGAATATGACTGCCAGGAAGCAGCAGATTGGCCAGCCGGAAAGTGGTGGAGGTAGAGGAAGGGGAGACAGGGTGGGGGATGGGAAAGTGTTTCTTGCTGGTTACTGGGTGCTCTGTCTTCTGCTGGGAGCTCTGTGAATCTGCTTTCCCTTAATCCCTGTCCACTGATCTCTGGCTGGAGCCCAGGATGGTGGATCCATGCTGCATTAGCTGATAGGGGACCTCCGCTCATAACTCTCCTCACTCTCTGTTCTCTGTTCAGTTTCTTATACCATTTGGTGCTTGATTGGGTTCTTTGTCTCTTCATTTGATGCTTAGGGTTCCAGGACTGATGTTTGTCTCTGTTTTACTTAGTTTTTCAGGTCTTTGCTGTGGAAGGATGGCACGGTGCTTCTGTCTACAGTGCCATGTTCCCAGAATTCCTCATATAATCCTTTTGTTGTTGTTGTTATAAAATATTAAGTTGAAGGAATATTTTCAAGTACTTGTAAGAAAAGAAATGTGAACAGGATGGGCTTGTCTGAAAATTATAGTCAAGATTAGGTTTCTTAGAGTTGATAAGAAGCATTTCTTAGCAAGTACTGACTTCGATATGAGTCAGAATTGACCTGATGGCAACGGGTTTAGTTTGGTTTTGTTTACTGACTTAACAAGTATTATTTCTAATAGGTTGCACTGCACTACACAATCAAGTCACTTTTAACTGGGAATCATCTCATTTTATTGAAAGTCACACATTTACACATATTACACACACACACACACAAATATCGATCATGTCAGTTTAACAACATACAAAAAACAAAAAATTCAAACTCACTGCCTTGGAGTTGATTCTGACTCATGGTGACCCTGTGTGTTACAGAGTAGAACTGCTCCATAGACTTTTCTTTACTAAAGGCTGTGATCTTTATGATTGCCAGGACTTTCTTCCACAGCACTATTGGGTGGGTTTGGTCCACTAACCTGTTTGTGCCACCCAGGGACCCCTGACTAAATATTTGTTTTCAACCTTTTAAACAGTAAGATTCATAGTTATTTCCATGAAATGATGATTTCACTAAGGCTTAGTAAATGGCAGGGGTTCCTAGGTGGTGCAAACAGTTTACACACTCACATGCTAAACTAGAGGCTGATGGTCTGAATGCACCCAGAGGAGCCTTTTAAGAAAGGTCTGGTGATCTACTTCCAAAAAATCAGTCACTGAAAATCGTATGGAGCACAGTTCCACTCTGACCCACATGGGGTCGCCATGAGTCAGAGTCGACTCAATGACAACTGGTTTGGCTTTGGAAAAAATCGCAAAACTTTATCTTTTCCTCCATCTGTAACCGTTTCCTGTCTTTCTGGGATCCCCCTTCCTCCCTCCTTGGAGAAGCACCTTCCATAACATACTGAGAGCAAAGAGTCCAGTGCTGTCATAAAAGCAGAATAAAAACATGGAGGTACTTACTGAGAATAGTAGAGTTGGGCCCACGAGCTCTGTGAATGCGGCTGACAGAGCAGGCCACTTCAAACAGATAAAGCTGCATTAGTGCTTTTAAACTTGTCCTTGGGAATATGCTCATCTGAAATGATTGCAGAGACAAATCAGATGAATGTTGCTTTCAGAACTAAATGAATGCTCCAAGAGAACAGCTCTGAGAGGAATACATTTGAAGAGTCTAGAGAGTAATTTCATAGAAAACAAATTGGGTGCCCAGATTATTAAAAAACAAAATTAAAAAGATGGGAACAGAGAAATAAAAGAAGAAAATTATATTAAAGGCTATTTGAACATGCCACAAATTAAGCCTATAAAATACTTTTTATGCATGAGTTTGATATCTGAAAAAGAATTATTGAACGTAGATATTTTATATAAAGGGTGTTTTTCCAAAATGGGATTCTCTACCCAATAAGCCTACACAATTTGAATAGTTTTTTCTTCTTTTGTATATAATTTATATACACAAAGTTTGCATAATTCTGACGCTAAAGGTGCATTAAAAATAACAGTTCAGCCAAATGACTTGCAAGGATTTAGGATGTACACACTAAATTAAAAAACAAACAAATCAACTACCCTCCAAAAAACTTCTCTGAATGGATCTTGTTTTCCCCTACATTTAGGACATTGCTGGATAGATATTTAGATGCTTTGAGAATATCTCCATATTACCATCAAGAACCAGTCCCTGGGGCTGCAAAGCACTATTTCATCCCAGTGTGATGGGAAATAAGGAACAGAATTAAGGATGATTCCCCTGCAGAAGAGTGGGTCTGCATCAGGAATGATCATGCATTTTCCTTTTATCTTTTCATCAAAGAGGATCCTGTCTGTACTTGGTCTTCAGGAAGAAGAGCCCCAGAGATACTCTCTACAGAAATGTCAAATTATTCCGTAGCAGAGCTCAGAAAATTTTTACATAAGGCTTAAAATTTAAAAACAAACAATAAGAAACATCATGCAGATTCCTTAAAGTCTCTCCTTGACAGTATTATATTACCCTAAGGGTATTTAGGTACATACAGAAAACAAAGGCAGAGGCCCCTGACTTATTTAACAAACTGTTAGTTGGTATTATGGGTAGAGGTTTGAATTCAGTTAGAGGTGCCTTTGAAGAAAGACCTGGGGATCTACTTACAAAATATCAGCCACTGAAAACCCTATGGAGCACAATTCTACTCTGACACACATGCGGTCACCATGAGTAGAAATCGACTCAACAGCAAATGGTTTATTTCCTGCTAACAATTGTGGATTAGTATGAGGCTAGTCAGTCCAATCTTTTTCTATTAGCTAATGTTTTCCAAGTGTTTCCTCCCTGAACAACTACGAATGTCTACAGGAATTAAGTACTGGTCCTTCTAAGTATTTATAATGTTCTTAATGTCAATACTTTACAGGACTTCATGTGCTTAATTTTATGTATTTTTATTTCCATCTGTAGTAATTCGATTCATCAAATAAAGAAAGCATCTATAAGCAAAATTTTTAAATGACGTTTTCAGCCATTTATAGACTAATATTAAATTTAATTAACTGGTGCATTAGGTAGCTATTTCTAAATGTGTGGATAATTGATGTGAAATAACAATTAATTATGTAGGATTCTGACCTGCAGTAGCAGGCAGGGACGTTGAGGACATTATTACAATATATTGTATTGAGGCTGCCTGCTGTTCTCTCTAAAATGAATACATAATCTTAAATTGTGCCCAAAATGGTACATTAATTTCTTCAGGGAAAAAGATTTTTATTATTAACTGGTTCAGGACCAGTTCCAAGAGGTCTTTGTCATTCCCTCGAGTGCTGGCTTAATACAAAGTAGGCAAATGCAAGATTTTGGAGTTGATTTTGTTTTATTAGATCTATATACAGCACAAGAAAATTAAGGCTGACTTTCATGATGTGTCACATTAAGTTTGAAGGATAAACTCTTAGGCTAGATTACTTCCAAGAATTATCAAGGGAAAATATTATTTGGGATATCAACTTTCAATACTACACTGATAGTGTAGAGAAAAAAGTAGATTGCTTTCTTCAATTCAATTAGTATCATAACAATTTTTATCACTTACACCATCACATGCAACTTTAGCCAAAATTATCCTGTTTGCTTTTCTGTAGTGATTGGATGAACCAGCTCATGCCAAATCTCCGTATCTCCATTGGGTCAAGTAAATATTTAAAGCG
>NW_004444018.1:5080-6724 GCF_000243295.1 Trichechus manatus latirostris
TCCTTCACCATCTCCATGATCAGTTGTGGATTGGACCATTGTTATCCATAAGGTTTTCACTGGTTGATTTTCAGAAGTAGATTGGTCAGTCTTTGTCTGGAAGCTCCGTTGAAACCTCTTCAGCATCATAGCAACATGCAAGCCTCTACTGATAGACGAGGGTGGCTCCACATAAGGTGCATGGGCCTATAATCAAACTTGGGTCTTCTGCAAGAAAGGTGAGAATCCTACTACTTAACTACCACTACCCATTAAAAATGGGTCGCTGTTGTTGTCAGCTGCTGTGGAGTTGCTTCCAACTTATAGCAACCCTACCTACAAACAACAGAAGTAAACACTGTTGGTCATGTGCCATCCTCACAATTATTGCCATGTTTGAGCCCGTTGTTGCAGCCACTATGTCAATCCATCTCCTTGAGGGTCTTCCTCTTTTTCGCTGACCCTCAAGTTTACTGAGCATGATGTTCTTCTCCAGGGACTGGTCCCTCCTGATAATATATTCCAAGTACATGAGACAAAGTCTCCCATTCTTGCTTCTAAGGAGCATTCTGGCTGTACTTATTCCAAGACACATTTGTTTGTTCTTCTGGCAGTCCACAGTATATTCAATATTATTCACCAACACCATAATTCAAAGACATTGATTCTTTGGTCTTCCTTATTCATTGTTCAACTTTCGCATGCATATGAGGCCGTTGAAAATACTGTGGCTTGGGTCAGGCACACTTTAGTCCTCAAAGTGGCATCTTCGCTTTTTAACACTTTAAAGAGGGCTTTTGCAGCAGATTTGCCCAATGCAATACATCGTTTGGTTTCTTGACTGCTGCTTCCATGGGCATTTATTGTGGATGCAAGTAAAATGAAATCCTTGATAGCTTGAATATTTTCTGCATTTATCATGATGTGGCTTATTGGTTTAGTTGTGAGAGTTTTTGTTTTCTTTATGTTGAAGTTTAATCCACACTGAAGGCTATGGTCTTTGATCTTCATCAGTAAGTTCTTCAAGTTCTCTTCGCTTTCAGGAAGCAAGGTTGTGTCGTCTGCATATTGCAGGTTGTTAATGAGTCTTCCTCTAATCCTGATGCTGTGTTCTTCTTTATATAGTCCAGCTTCTTGGATTATTTGCTCAGCATACAGATTGAATAAGTATGGTGAAAGGATACAACCCTGACACACACCATTCCTGATTTTAAAGCACGAAGTGTCCCCTTTTTCTATTCTCTTGGTATATATACAAGTTCTTCATGAGCACAATTAAAACCAAACCAAACCAAACCCTTTACCATTGAGTCAATTCTGACTCATGGCAATGGCAACCCTGTAGGACAGAGTAGAACTTCCCCATAGGGTTTCCAAGGAGTGCCTGGTGGATTCGAACTGCCAACCTTTTGGTTAGCAGCTGAACTCTTAACCACTATGCCACCAGGGTTTCCGAGCACAATTAAGTGGTCTGGAATTTCCTTTCCTCACAATATTATCCATAATTTGTTATGATCCACACAGTAGAATGCCTTTGCATAGTCAATGAAACATAGGTAAACATCTCTTTGGTATTCTCTGCTTTCAGCCAAGATATATCTGACATCAGCAATGGTATCCCTCCTTCCACGTCCTCTTCTGAATCTGGCTTGAATTTCTGGCAGT
>NW_004444018.1:8688-67036 GCF_000243295.1 Trichechus manatus latirostris
TCTTGGTGCAGTGGTTAAGAGGTCAGGCTGCTAACCAAAAGGTCGGTGGTTTGAATCCACCAGCTGCTCTTTGGAAACCGTAATGGAGTAGTTCTACTCTGTCCTATAGGGTAGCTATGAGTTGGAATTGACTCGACGGCAACAGGTTTGGTTTGGTTTATATGTATATGTTATATATATATATACTTTTTTAACACATAAAGCTATTGGGTGTTCAAGTGGTGAGGTGTTCAATTGATATATTGGAGTATAGATTTTATAATTTTTTGTAAGTTGTTTTTAGTAATTATTAACATTGGAAAAAAAATGTGGGGGCAGCTACTGAACATCCTTTTGTTACTGAAAATCCAGAATGCTAGAGTGAAAGAGTAGCTCTTAGACTATAGAGCTGAAGTTATGTAAAATGAACTATTTGGCTGGATCTGGTAACAGCTTAAACAATGCCAGATGAGGTCTATGTGAATATTTGACTTCCAGGTAAAATAAATAATAGAAAGGTGCTGTGGAGCACGGCAAAGCAGAAAAACATAGTTTTATATGTAAGTGACTTGGTCAAGCTACACAATTAGTGAGCAGCAAACCCAGGTTCTCTAACTCCTAAGGCAATATTCTTTCCACTTCATTACACAGATATACTGACTACTTTTCTCACATGAACAAAGTCATGGTGAGAACAATATTGGCTTCATTACCATTAATATTAAGATAATTCCAAATTCACTCTCTCTCTCTCACACACACACACTCACATATATACACACACACACACACAAACTGACATAAAACTATAGACTGAAAGTTCAAAACTTTATGGAAAGGGGCCCTTTTTTCCTTGAATTGTCCATATAATTGCCTTTTTTTTTTTTTTTTTTTTCTTCTCCTTGTTGACAATCAATGTGTCTTTCAAATTCAATTAACTGTCTTAGCTTTCTTACTTCCCTCAGTTCCCTCTTCCCCTTCGGTAGTTTTGTGACAATCCAATCTTTTCATGATAATAAATTTGATAATTCTCTGAGGAGTCTTATCATTTGCAGCACAATTTTTTTCCTTGTCAATTATTATCAACTTTAGGCACTATGATTTATTTGGGGCACAGCAGAAGATGTTCTTATCTCAGCTAACCTAGGCTATGTACAATTAGATAAGACAAATAGCAGCACTGGTGCTGAGTAGTCAATTTCCTTCCCCTGTGGTGTTCGTGATCCTTATATAATTATATAATAGTGTGTCCTCTTGGTTCTATTTGTCTGTGTTAATTCTTGTTGCCCAGGTGCTTAATGTACTATTACCATAGAGTGAATTCCAGAGATTTATAGCATTGTTTACTACTTTCCCATCTTACCCACTAATTGAAAAGGATACAATTCCTCATTGAAAATAAAGTACACAATAGTGACAGGATTTATATTTGTTTCCTAGGAACAACTATTGAGGATCGATCAACTTAGATATGCTTTTCCTTTATAAAATGATAGGTCGTGATAGGTAGAACAGTAAATAAGATGCAGTTGACATCCCAGTCTCTGGATGACTATATGGTAGACTATAGGAAATGAACTCCTCCGTGGTTTTTAAATTATTCATTTACAGAAGAAAACACCATACAATTTATATAGGTTTTTTTTTTTTCTTCTTCCTCTAATCAGGCCTGGATCACTGCCAATAAATTTACCCATGCCCACATTTTGATATTATAGTGTTTATTTCTTCTATTACTTTCTTCTATTTTTTTTTATTTTTTGACAAACCCAAGAAATTAAAACTGTTGCCAGTAACCCAGATGCATATTATAATCAGAGTTATTTGGATATAAAAAGTATTTCTTCAGTTTGCCTTGTTGAACTTTGAATATTCTAAGCTTTCACCTCTGAGGTATGTACGATGGTCTTTGGTATACAGCAGTAAATTACCCAGCCCTCAATTATTTCATTATAACTTGTGTATTGCACCTGTAAGACCAGCATTAGTCTATAATGACTTGCTTACTCATTCTCTAGAAACTATCTTGCCTTCTCTGGGTATATAATTCTATCTCTATAAGAGAAACCTTGGATTACAATTAGCAATCACCATGGTAAAAGAGGAGCCCTGGTGGTGCAGTGGTTAAGAGCTCAGGCTGCTAACCAAAAGGTCAGCAGTTTGAATCCGCCAGCCACTCCTTGGAAACCCTATGGGGCAATTCTACCCTGTCCTATAGGGTTGATATGAGTCAGAATTGACTTGATGACAACGGGTTTTTATTTTTGTTTTTGTTTTGTATGGTAAAAGATAGAAATAAGGAAGAAAGTGGGGAAAAAAATCCCTCATATGGGGAAGTGAGGTAAATTTAAGGGATTATAAACTATTATTCAAATAGTTTATTGTCCTTTTGTAACTCACTTAAAAGAAAAAAAAAAGCAGCAGCAAAATAAAGTAAATCTACAAGTTTTGTTGTATGTTTTATTTCAATCATGTTGTTGTTGCTTTTAGCTGCTATTCAGTCAGCCCCCAACTCATAGAAGCCCCATATATAGCGGGATGGATCCTTCTGATCCACAGAGTTTTCATTGGCTGGTTTTCAGAAGTAGATTGCCAGGTCTTTCTTCCTAGTCTGCCTTATTCTGGAGGCTCTGCTGAAATCTGTTCAGCATCATAGCAACACACAAGCTTCCACTGACAGGTAGTGGCTGAGTTTGAGGTGCATTGACCAGGAATTTAATCTGGGTCTCCCGCGTGAAAGATAAGAATTGTACCACTGATCTGCCACTACCAAATAAAACATGCATTTTAATCATTGAACTTTTATTTAATGGCTACTAACTCAGTTTCAAAAGTTACTAGAGGAGAGGTTGTTTTTATCAGCTGTAAAAATCACAGAGTGCAGAAAGCTGGGAATACTGAGATTTATTGTGGCCAAAGAAACCACACATCTTTTACCAGAAACGTGAAGTCCAAAGAAACAATGTACCTTGTCTGGTGTGAGATCATTTACATTCTAAATTAAAGGAATTCAGGAATGGGCCATTTAGCTTCAGGCAGGCCAGAGGCAAGGATTCAGAATTTCCACTTCAAAAAGTTGATCCATCAAGACCAAAAGGAGTAAATTTGGGGAATGCTCCAATTCCAAAGTGAAATCCAGGAAATGCAATCCAGCAGGTCTTCCTGAGCCAAGGGCTTAGTCACCAGAAAACAACTTCATGTGAGTCCTCCAGCCAGCACGGACCAACCTCCTGTACTGGAGCAGAGAAAGGTCTTGAGTTGGGTGGATTTGTTTATTTCCATCTAGGAAATTTTGCTTCACCATTTGGATGAGGTCAAGGTTGGGCAACTGGGATCCTAAGTGCTGTAATGCATAGTAGGGTTTTGCCCTAACAGCATAAAAAGATATATGAGTGGGCTCACGATATAGGGTGATAGTCCCTAGAGATAAAGTAAAATTTGACAGATTAAATAGATGATTCTTTTTTGTGGTCACCATCTCAGAAGGCCCTAAAGATAGGAAATGGGCTCTTTTGATTAGGAGACAGCCCAGTTCTCTCTGAGCAGCTCTGTTTGTTGCCTATATTCCATGTCCTCTGGTTTTCAGTGTTGGAGGCTGGGTTCTCTCCCATTTTCTACAGTCAATCATTCTTGTGTGTGTATTACTAGTTTCTTTCACTGGTTTGGCCTTCTTGAGTGATTTATTTTCCTTCTAGAGGCATCTCCAAGTGTCTGGGGTTTCTTTACATCCAAGTCTTCCTTTCCAGTGTGTCATCAGACCTTAGAATGACTGAATCGAGGGACTTGAGCTTTTAGAAAAGTTTGAAAGGAGACAATGCAATTCAGTGAAAGGAGTTTAGAAGCAGAAAATCCTGTGATACAAACCAGCCTTTCTGAATATTTAAGTTATTAATAATAATACCTGTATGTGAAGGGTTTTATGTATGTTAAGTGGGAGAAATTGGTGAAGTACCTTTCAAAATGCCTAGTATTAAAAGATGCTCAGAGTCCCTGGATAGTACAAACAGTTAATGTGCTCAGCTGCTAACCAAAATGTTGGAGGTTCAAGTATGCCCAGATGCACCTTGGAAGAAAGATTTGACTATCTACTTTTGAAAAAACAGCCACTGAAATCCCTGTGGAGCATAGTTCTACTCCGACATCATGAGTCACAATCAACTCAAAGCTAACTGGTTACTGGTTAAGAGATCTTCCAGCAGGTGTAGATAAATTTTATAAGTCATTAAGTCTCATGACTGAATGTCTTCAATATCACTCCAGGCAGTCTCCTTCTTTCCATTTCCCTTGCCACTACCTTACTTTTCTCCTTTACTAGACTTAGGAAAGCTTCGTGAGGGGGTTATCTTATTTGTCTTTTTTAATTCCAGGACTTGGATCATAGGAGTCACCCAACAAATGCTTTTTGAATGAAGTTGTATTCCTGCTTATAACCCAGAACCAGAGATCGGGGGTTAATTTTTCTGCATATCAGTGTGTGTGTGTATGTGTGTGTGTGTGTGTGTGTGTTTTCCTGGAGTCTCCTTGGTTTATTTTCAGGGTTACCAGAAATAAATTATGAGGGAAGTTGTATTAGATGTTCTCTAAGCCCATTTCAAGGCTAGAGAACTTTAGAAAATATGCACTGATTTGTGAAAATGTTCTATATTTTCTTAGCCCTAAGAGTGCTTAGCATCTACACGGTGGTTTGTGTCATGTGATGCCAAAGAACCCGAAAGAAAAGTGAGAAACATTGTTATGCATCCAGATATTTTACCTACTTGGTGCCAAACATCTGGATGTTTGGAAACACTGACTGGAGTTTTCACTTTTCACCTGGGTGTTTGGCGTTGTATAGACAGAGCAAATGGCAAGCAGACGTCTTGGCAGAGCACACACTGAGCCATATGGACGTGGGTGGTAGTGACTTAGCATTCAAGCTGTCTGCCGCAGAAGGAAAAGTTCACAATGGCATTTTCATCAAGACGATATATTCTGTCATTTGAAGGGACTTCTCTGCCAACAGAGGCTCTTAGCCACATTTAGGGTTGTAACAATTCTTGGCTTCCTGCAGTATATATATCCTGTTGTTGTGGTGGTTGTCATTGAATCGATTCTGACCGGTTAAGTGCTGGACTACTAAATGAAAGGTTGGTGGTTCAAATCCACCCAGAGATGCCTTGAAAGTAAGGCCTGGCAATGTGCTTCTGAAAGGTCACAGCCTCGAATACCCTATGGAGTGCAGTTCTACTCTGCACACATGAGGTCACCATGAGCAGTATATCCTAATAGCACTCAATGCTGGGACCATTTAACATTCTAGGTAGAGGCCTATCCAAGATGCTGGGAATCGGAACTTACTAACTGACTTCTCACACTATGTCAGTGTCTTAGGCTGGGTTCGTTAGAGAAACAAAACCAGTAAAGCATATAAATATGTAGAGAGATTTATATCAAGGAAATGGCTCACACGGTTGTGGAGGCTGGAACATCCCAAGTCTGTGGGTCAGGATAGAGGCTTCTTCTGGTTCACATAGCCGCAGGGGCTGGGGAACCCAAGATTCGCACGTCAGAGAGCAGCGCTCTTGCTCACAGGCTGGGAAGATCCAGGAATCCCAAAATCCACAGTCAAGACCACAGGTAAGCTGCTAGTTCATGTCCCAAGAACTGGAGGTCAGAGGGACAGGAGCCAGCTGCAGGATCCAGAGCCAGCAAAAGCCACTAGCCTTGCCAGAATGTCCACTTATATTTGATGTAGGCCACATGCCCCAGGAAACTCCCTTTCAGCTGACTGGCGACTCATAGCAGATTCCATCATGGAAGTAGTCACACTGTATCAGATCTCATCTTGGAAGTGATCACAACGTCATACGACTGCCAAACCACTAAGAATCATGGCCCAGCCAAACTGACAAACGACCTTAACCATCACACATGGCAATGGTTGTGAGGATGGCATCTGACCGGGTAGTGTTTCCTTCTATTATTCTTACGGTCGCTATGAGTAGGAACAAACTTGACAGCTCCTAACAAGACAGAGCGTAAGTATGCTAAACTAGCAGAATTTTCTTTTCTTTCCTTTTTAATTACAATCTACTTTAAACTCACAAAAAGTCCAGAAAACAAGTAAGTATGTGTACTTACCCACCATCTAGATTTAATAAATGCCAGGTTTTTGCCCTATTTTCTTGCAGTTTTTCTCAAGAAATAATACATTACAGATACAATTCGACATAGGCAAAGATGACACAATATATACTCAAATTTCACTGCCATGAGGAAAAATATAAAGATTCCTTCCTCCTTCCATATGACTATCTTGTTCAGTGCATAGAAAAGTGGCTAGATCTTGTCTCACACAAAAATCAGTCAGCTCCTTCTCTCTCTGAAGATAACATCCTAAAATTGTTGCAAACTTAACACCTATTTCTAAAAAATAATTTACTATATATGTGTTGGTTCTTCTCTTATTGCCCACAGCTTCACCCCAGAGCTGTTTTTCTCCATACTCTGTCCTGTTCTGTGCCTCAAGACACTGACCCCTGTAGATTACATATCCTAGGATTCCTTATAAGCTGATTAATGGTAGGTTCAGCCAATGCAAGGCATTGGTAGGTGATTAATGTGTGAGAAAAGACAGAGGTCAGGGTCTTTTGCTCTCTATTCTCTTTCTGCATTTGACATATGAGCAGATGAGCTGGTTTGTCTATCCCATGACTACAGCTTCTGCTACATGGCCTCTTCTCAAGAGTTACAACTCTCAATCAGCTATGAGGTTGTTTCTTCCCTTTGTCCTTTCATCTGCAAGTGTATTAATACCTTCCTGCTTTTCCTAGCCATTCGATGTTTTGCTATAACTTGTATGTTCATTGAACCTTGAACATCCCTTTGTAAATAGTCTCTTTATTTAAGTATTCATTTGAAGCATCTGGGGTGAATTCTGTTTGTTACTAAAACCCTAACTGACACGTACAGGTTCAATGATAAACAATTAATTTCATCATTTGATATGGTTTTAAGCCATCCTAAGTGTTCTTCCTTTCTAAAACTTGATTTTATTTTTCCATACTACGTTCTTCTTGTGATTTTTACTTGTTTACTCTGAGCTTATTATCTCCAGTGGGTATTTTCAGAGAGCTATCCTTTGCAGTGGAGGTTTGCATTTGTGTCCATCAAAGCCTCTTTTGGCTTTGCTGAATTCAGACTAGTTTTTATGTTAATTTCTCACTTGGCTTGACTTCAATGGGTAAGTACTTTGATTTCAGCTTCTATCCTCATGTTTGCTATAGTGTTGGAGTTTGATTATTTTACAGATGACACTTCATCAATTCTTTCTTGTCTTTTTTTTTTTTTTTTTTGACCATTTTATAGTGGTTTGGGTGAAAGTTTACAGAGCAAATTAGTTTCTCATTCAACAATTCATATACATTTTTTTCATATTAGTTGCAATCCCTTCAATGTGACAGCACTCTACCCACTTCCTCCCTGGGTTCCCCATTTCCATTTGCCCATCTTTCCTGCCCTTTCCTGACTTCTGAACTTTGGTTTCGGGCAAATGCTGCCATTTTGGTCTTATATGGTTGATTGTTCTGAGCAGCATGTTCCTCATGAATGTTATTGTTTACTTTATAGGCCTGTCTATTGTTTGCCTGAAAGGTGATCTCCGGGACTGGGTTCTGTTTGAAGGGTGTCTAAGGGCCACAGTCTCAGTGGTTCCACCAGTCTCTATCAGATCAGTAAGTCTGGTCTTTTTTATAAATTTGAATTTTGTTCTACATTTTTCTCCCACTTTGTCCAGGATCTTCTATTGTGATCCCAATCAGAGTTGTTAGTGACAGCTGAGCACCATCTAGTTCTTCTGGTCTCAGGCTAGTGGAGGCTGTGGTTCGTGTGGTCCATTAGTCCTTTGTACTAATTGTTTCCTTGAATCTTTGATTTTCTTCACTCTTCTTTGCTCCAGATGGGAAGAGACCAATAACTGTATCTTAGATGGCCATTCTCAAGCTTTTAAAATCCCAAACGTTACTTACCAAAGTAGACAGTAGGCATTGTCTTCATGGACTATGTTATACCAATTGACCTAGGTGTCCCCCAAAACTATGGTCCTAAGCCCTCAAGCCCAGTGACTCAGCCCCTCAAGGTGTTTGGTTATGGCTAAGTTTTCATAATTTTGCCTCTTGTGTGTTCTACTATATACATGGATATATTTGCAGCACGTACAAACTCATATGTAGAAATATCCTCTGCCAAACCTATATATGCTCATGGGTGTACTCCCATATGCCATCCCACACTTGTTCAGTTTACATGTCTACCTATGTATCCACTCATGAATTATTGTTTATTACTGTTATTGCAGGATTGTGTGTGTAATAGTATTTACTGTTGTTTCCTTTTACTCTAGCATTCCTCCCAGTGTCTTCCTTTGCCTTGATCATGTTGTACTGACATCTCCCTTAGGTGTATTGCCTTTCTCTTTGTCCTAGTCAATACGTGTCTACTATCTAGTTAGCAATTTTCCCTCTCTCCCCCTCCTATTCCCGGTAACTATCAAAGACTTTTCCAAAAGAGTAAAAAGAGAATCTACAGGCTGAGAAAAAAAAATTGGCAATGATATATATGAAAATGGACTAACTCTAAAATTCATAGAAAGCTTCAACACCTCAACAACAAAAAGACAAACAATCCAATTAAAAAGTAGGCAAAGGGTATGAGCAGACACTTCACAAAAGGAGACATTCAGGTGGCCAACAAATACATGAAGACATGTTCACGATCATTAGCCGTTAGAGAGATGCAAATCAAAACAACAATGAGATATCATCTCACCCAGGTAAAAATGGCAATGATAAAAAAAAAAGAAAGAAAACAATTAATATTGGTGAAGGGCTGGGGAAATTGGAGCTCTCATACACTACTTGTGGGATTGTCTGGTGGGATTGTAAAATGGTACAACTGCTGTGGAAAATGTATGGCGCTTCCTTAAAAAGTTAGAAATAGATATATCTTATGATCCATCAATCCTACTACTAGGTATATATCCTAGAAAATAAGAGCTATGACATTAACAGATGTATGCACACCCATGTTCATTGTAGCATTAAATCACAATAGCAAAAAGATGAAAACAACCTAAGTGACCATCAACGGATGAATGGATAGACAAACTATGGTACATACACACAGTGGAATACTACACAAAGTTAAAGAATAACAATCAATGAATCTGGGAAACATCTCACAACATGAACCTGGAGGACATTATGCAATAAGTCAATAACAATAGGACAAATATTGTATGAGACCACTATTACAAAAAAGTCAAGAAAATGTTTACACATAGAAAAAAACATCCTTCATCAATTCTTGACTTAAGGCAGGTGGCAAGTCTTCTGGATGCTTTGCCAAAGACAGTGGGTGGTATTTTTCAAGTCTTACTTTCAAGTATTAGACAGTTACCCATGTTCTATGGATTATTCAGAGACTTGGTTCCAACTCCTGTTCTACGTGGAGCCTACCTATTAACTCCCTTCATTCCCAGTGTATGTTAAATCTGTCTGTCATACCACTGTGAGCTTTTTGGCTTCAGCTTCTTCTCTGTTTCAGATTTCAGGTTACCTCTATATTTCCTTACTGTGGAGTTCAGCAATGTACTTCATTTTTTGCCATACCTTATTGAGCTTTTCAATGTGTTTGGTATAGATGAGGAGTAATTCTCAATCAGCTGTGCCTGCCATGTTGTTGAGAAATCTTTGACTTTTTTGTATATAAGCTGCAGACTCTATTCAGATTATGTAATTAATTATGCAGCATACAGTAACTAAACATTCACATGTGCAGAGCACAGTGCTATTCCAAATGAGAATAATAAAGATTACAAATAAACATAAAAGATTCCTTATGACAAGAAATGTATAATTTAGTTTCATATTCCTCATATACTATTACTTCCCTGGAATATAAAATCTAGATTTAAATTTAAAAAATAAATTATGCACATTCAAATGTATTAATCCACTAGAGCGGGCTAGTAATAATATTGTGTTCATTAAAAAGAGACTTAGAATAATTATGCTCTAAAAAACCTAGCTGATATTTTTATTGCTATATTTTCATTTAAAATTACTTCAGGGAATCATAAAAGGATACAAAAACAAGAACATATATGAATATAAGATAAACTAAAAGGAACTGTAAAGGAGTTCCAGAGAAGATTATTTATATGATTTCAATGACAGAATAAGACAATTTTTACCTGGACTGAACAAACATGGAGTAAAAATAAGATTAAGAAGCGAAAAATACCAGAGCGTCTTATAAATGGAGAGATATTAAAACTAAAGAATGAGTTGCATCTAAGAGCAAACATGTGTTCTATGGCACTGCCTGTTCCTCCTTCTCAGAAGAATTTTAAAAACAAAACAATATTTAATTATGTATTCACATTCTTTGTTAAAGTGGATGTTTATCAATTTTAGAGCTCAGCTCCAGAATCTTCTTGATTTTGAGTTCCAGGGAAGCAACTGAAAAGATAAGAAATCGATTGTTGTTGTTATTTTTAGCTGTCGTCCAGTCAGTTTCAACTAATAGCGATGGGACGTACAATGAAACATAACACTGCCCAGTCTTGCGCCATCCTCAAATCATTGCTACATTTGAGCTCATTGTTGCAGCTACTGTGTCAATCAACCTCATTGAAAGTCTTTTTTTTTCTCTGCTGATTCTCTCCTTTACCAAGCTTGATGCCCTTCTCCAGGGACTGGTCTCTCCTGATAACATGTCCATACTATGTGAGACAAAGTCTCATCATCCTCGTTTCCAAGGAACATTCTGGCCAGGAGAGAATTATGCAATAGGCAAGGGAAGCACAATGATAACCTTGCTTACCTGATCATCTGTAGTGAGCAATTTCACATTTTCTCACCACATCGAACATTACGCTTCGGGGTATAGCTGGCATCTGTCTCTTTCCCAACCCCAAAGCTCCTTCCTACAGAATCAAAGACTCTTTTCAAATTTACAATCTCAGTAAGCAAGTTAAGCACTGGCTCTCTTGTGCTTACTTACTAATTTATAGTGAACAATTTCACATGTGTTTTACCACATCAAAAAATGTGATACACTCATGTGAAATTGTTCACTACAGATGTTCTGGTAAGCAAGGTAAGCACCATGCTTACGTTGCCTATTGGATAATCTGCCCCTGATTCTGGCTGTACTTCTTCCAAGACAGATTTGTTGATTCTTCTGGATGTCCATTTTATATTCAGTATTCTTCACCATAATTCAAAAGCATCAATTCTTCCCCGGTCTACCTTATTCATTGTCTGGCTTTGGCATGCATATAAGGCAATTGAAAATACCATGGCTTGGGTCAGGAGCACCCTTAGTCCTCGAAGTGACATCTTTTCTGATTAACACTTTAAAGAGCTCTTTTGCAGCAGATTTGCCCTATGCAATCCGTCATTTGATTTCTTGACTGCTGCTTCCATGGCATTGATTGTGGATCCAGGGAAAATGAAATCCTTGACAACTTCCATCTTTTCTCTGTTTGTCATGATGATAGTTACTGGTTCAGTTGTGAGAATTTTTGTTTTCTTTATGTTGAGGTGTAATCCATACTGAAGGCTGTAGTCTTTAAACTTCATCAGTAACTGCTTCAAGTCCTCTTTACTTTCAACAAGGAAGGTAGTGCCATCTGCTTATCACAGTTCATTAATGAATCTTCCTCTAACCCTGATGCCATGTTCTTTTTTACATAGTCCAGCTTCTCAGATTATTTGCTGAGCATACAGATTGAATAAGTATGATGAAAGAATAAAACCCTGGCTCACATCTTTCCTGATTTTAAACCATACAGTGTCCTCTTGTTCTGTTTGAACGACTGCCTCTTGGTCTATGTACAAGTTCCACATGACCAAAATTAAGTGTTGTGGAATTCTCCACTCTTTGAAATGTTATCCATGATTTGTTATGATCCACACAGTAGAATGCCTTTGCATAGTCAATAAAACAGAAGTAAACATCTTTCTGGTGTTCTCTGCTTTCAGCCAAGGTCCATCTGACATCAGCAATGATATCCTTCATTCCATGTCCTCTTCTGAATCTGGCTTGAATTTCTGGCAGTTCCCTCTCAATGAACTACTGAAACAGTTTTTGAATTATCTTCAGCAAAATATTACTTGCATGTAGTATTAGTGATATTGGCTGATAATTTCCGAATTCTGTTGGATCACCTTTCTTTGTAATGGGCACAAATATAGATAGATCTCTTCCAGTCTGTTGGTCAGGTAGCTCTCTTCCAAATTTCTTGGCATAGATGAGTGAGCACTTCTAAAGTTGCATCTGTTTATTGAAACATCTCATTTTGTATTTCGTCAATTCCTGGAGCCTTGTTTTTCACCAGTGTCTTCAGTGCTGCTTAGACTTCTTCCTTCAGTACCATCGGTTTTTGGTCACATGCTGTCTTGTGATATGGTTGAAAGTTGACAAGTTCTTTTTGGTACAGTGATTCTGTATATTCCTTCCATCTTCTTTTGACACTTCCTGTGTCACTTAATTTTTTGCCCATAAAATTCTTCAATATTGCAACTCAAGGCTTGAATTTTTTCTTCAGTTCTTTCAGCTTAAGAAATGCTGAGTGTGTTCTTCCCTTTCAGTTTTCTAACTCCGGGTCTTTGCACATGTCATTATAATACTTTACTTTGTCTTCTCAAGCTGTCCTTTGAAGTGTTCAGTTCAGCTCTTTTACTGCATTATGTCTTCCTTTCCCTTTAGCTACTCTACATTCAACAGCAAGTTTCAGAATCTCTTCTGACATCCATTTTGGTCTTTTCTTTCTTTCCTGTCTTTTTAATGATCCCTTGCTATCTTCATGTATGATGTCCTTGATGTCATTCCAAAACTCATCTGGTCTCGGGACATTAGTGTTCAATGTGTCAAATCTATTATTGAGATGGTCTCCAAATTCAGGTGGGATATACTCAAGGTCATACTTTGGCTCTTGTGGACTTGTTTTAATTTTCTTCAGCTTCAGCTTAAACTTGCATATGAGCAATTTTTGGTCTGTTCTGTAATCGGTCTCTGGCCTTGTTCTGACTGATGATATTGAGCTTCTCCATTGTCTTCTTTCCACAGATGTAGTCAATTTGATTCCTCTGTATTCCATCTAATGAGGTCTACATATGTAGTCACCATTTATGTTGTTGAAAAAAAGTATTTCCAATGAATAGGTCATTGGTCTTGCAAAATTCTGTCATGCAATCTCTGGTGTCATTTCTATTACCAAGGTCATGTTTTCCAACTCCCTACCCTTCTTTTTTTCCAACTTTCACATTCCAATCATCAGTAATTATCAATGCATCCTGATTGCACATTTGATTAATTTCAGACTGCAGAAGTTGGTAAAAATCTTCAATTTCTTCACCTTTGTCATTAGTGGCTGGTGCATAAATTTGAATAATAGTCATATTAACTGGTTTTCCTTGTAGGGTGTATGAATATTATCCTATCACTGACAGCATTGTACTTCAGGATAGATCTTGAAATGTTTTTGAAAATGAATGTAACTCCATTCCTCTTCAATTTGTCATTCCAGGCATAGTAAACCATATGATTGTCCTAGGTTTCGATTATTAGTGGATGTTTGCAGCTGTTTGTTCTCATTTTCAGTTGTGCCACATGAGCAAATGAAGGTCCCAAAGGCTTTATTACATCCATGTTCTTAAGGCTGACTCTACTTTGAGGAGGCAGCTCTTTCTCATTCATATTTTTATTGCCTTCCAACCTGAGGCACTCATCTTCCAACACTATATCAGACAATATTCCATAGCTATTCATAAGCTTTTCATTTGCCATTTTTTTTTAGAAGTAGATCATCAGGTCCTTCCTAGTCTTAGTCTGGAAGCTCCACTGTAACCTATTCACCATGAGTGATCCTGTTGGTATTTGAAATACTGGTGGCATAGCTTCCAGCATCACAGCTACACACAAGCCACCACAATGCAACAAACTGACAGATGAGTGGTGGAAGGAATGAGAATGATGTTAAACAAAATAAAAATTAAAATATCTGATTTTGACATCAAAGTAAATTCATTAATTTGTACATGTCTTAGTCGTCTAGTGCTGCTATAACAGAAATACCACAAGTGGATGGTTTTAACGAAGAGAAGTTTATTTCCTTACAGTAAAGTAGGCTAAAACTCCAAATTCAAGGTGTCATCTCCAGGGGAAGACTTTCTCTCTCTCTTGGCCTTCTCATCAGTGTTTCCCCAGACTAGGAGCTTCTCGGCACGGGGACCCCAGTCCAAAGGACACACTCTGCTCCCAGCACTGCTTTCTTGATGGTATGAGGTCCCCAACCCTCTGCTTGCTTCCCTTTCCTTTTATCTCTTGAGAGATAAAAGATGGTACAGGCCACACCCCAGGGAAACCCCGTTTACATTGTATCAGGGATGTGACCTGGATAAAGATGGTGTTACAATCCCACCCTAATCCTCTTTAACATAAAATTACAATCACAAAATGGAGGCCAACCACACAATTCTGGGAATCATGGCCCAGACAAATTGATACACATATTTTCTGGGGGACATAATTCAAACCATGATAGTACACGAATTATGTAGCCTTGTTTCTTAATACAGGTGGAGGGAAAAATTAAATCTTTAACAATAATAGATATCTATAAATCCCGCATAAATTAAGAAATACATTTCAGATAAGTGCCTGTGATATTAATCTATGAAATACAGCAATGCTAATAAGGCCAAATATGGGAAGTACTGTATTTTTACACAAATAACGTGCACCTTCTGTGTGTGTTTGCCAGCCGTGCCTGCCCTCCACAAGGCACCTTCACAAGCACACCCATGTCAATCCTCTTTCACATGTTGCTGTTAAACAAAATTAGCATAGCATGCTTACCAAAATACCCCCCTGGAGGGGAGGAGAGACAGCCAGGAAACAAACTCAGAAGAAGAAGTGTTTTATTTGAGTAAAAATGCAGTAGATACATTAGCTAATCTTGCCTCAAAGAGAAATCCACCATCCTAAGGCAAAAAAATTAGATATAACATTTATTAAAAATGGGCACATTTTCTGTGGTTTTCCAAAGAAATAGAAAAAACACAGATGGATTTGGAGTTGGAATTATGGATAATGCCACATAAGCATTCCTAATGTTATCAGCTCCACTGGGATGAAATCTATCACTCCAACCCCTCAGATGGTCAATTATGAATTAAATCCTCTTGAAAGTTCCCTTAAGACTCCATAGTTATCTTATTTCAATTGCTCAATTACAAATCACTTTTCAAATGTCTCCCAAATTCTGCACATTGAGGAGGTAACTGGAAAAAAATTTGAGAGATGGAGAAGGACCAGATCAATCCAGAGTTTTATTAACTACACATAATTAACACCCAAAACAGATGCTTCGCAATTAATTGCGCTGGCTTCAGACCCAGGCAAATCTTCACTGATTCTCTTGGACACAATTTAGCAGGGGGGAAAATATTTTGTATTATTATTATCATTATACTTATTGTATGACTCCTTGTGCCTGGTGTAGAATTAAATGCTACATAAAATGATTTAAACAGAGGAAAGTACTTCCATCTAAGAGTTCAAGATTTAAAACCAACAGTATTAATAATGACATATGGCCAATGAACAAGTACCAAGTTAAGTGTGAAGAGAAATTTATCTATCTATATATCTAAAGTAATGCTTAAATTTTTATATATATATGTATACATGTATATATGAAGTGCTGATAAACTCTAATGTGTTAACAAAATACTAATACAGGAATATAGTATTAACACCATAGAAAATATTATATAAATACACACACACACATCATCTTAGTAAAGAGAAAAGATCCCATATAGACCCATGAAAGAACACCATCTACTAGAAAAAGAGACCAAGGATTTAAATAGAAATTCCAAAAGTATTAAATGTTTTCAAAGACCAATAAAATTATGAGTATATGGTCATTGTGATGCCCAATATATTTAGTTTCTAATTTTAATAATAAAGAAAAGGATCCATCCTTTTCATACCTTAAAAAATGGATTTCTTTTCTTTTCCTTCTTCTACATGTCTATATGTTTAAGGATGTCTACAATGATATTCATAACTTTTTTTAAAATTTTATTGTTGTACTTTAAGTGAAAGTTTACAACCCAAGGTAGTCTCTCATACAAAAATGTATGCATACGTTGTTATGTGACCCTAGTTGCTGTCCCTGTACTGTTACAGCACACTCCTCCTTTCCACCTCTAATTTCCTGTGTCCATTCAACCAGCTCCAGACCCTCTCTGCCTTCTGATTTCACTTCCGGACAGAAGCTGCCCATTTAGTCTCACGTATCTACTTGAGCTAAGAAGCACACTTTTTACTAGTATCATTTTATGTCCCATAGTCCAGTCTAATCTTTGTCTGAAGAGTTGGCCTCGGGAATGGTTTTAGTTCTGGGTTGACAGAGAGTCTGGGGGCCATGCTTTCTGAGGTTCCTCCAGTGTCAGTCAGATCATTAAGTCTAGTCTTTTTACTAGAATTTAAGCTCTGCACTCCACTTTTCTCCTGCTCCATCAGGGACTCTCTGTTGTGTTCCCTGTTAGGGCAGTCATTGGTGGTAGCCAGGCACCATCTAGTTCTTCTGGTCTCAGTCTGATGAAGTCTCTGGTTTATGTGGCCCTTTCTGTCTCTTGGGCTAATACTTTCCTTGTGACTTTGGTGTTCTTCATTCTCCTTTACTGCAGGTGGATTGGGACCAACTGATGCATCTTAGATGGCCACTTGCTAGCTTTTAAGACCCCAGACACCACTTACAAAAGTAGGATGCAGAAAATTTTCTTAATAAACTTTATTATGTCCATTGACCTTGATGTCCCCTGAAAGCATGGTCCGCAGACCACCGCCCCTGCTACTCTGTCCCTCAAAGTGTTGGGTTGTATTCAGGAAACTCCTTATCATTGGTTTAGTCCAGTTGTGCTGACTTCCCTTGTAGTATGGGCTGTCCTTCTGTTCACCTGAGATAATTCTTGTCTACTATCTAGTTAGTGAATAACCCTGTTTCTCCCTCCCCACCCTTGTAACCATCAAAGAATGTTTTCTTCTGTGTTTAAACCTTTTCTTGGGTTCTTATAATAGTGGTCTTACACAATATTTGTCCTTCTGTGACTGACTAAATTCAGTCAGCATAATGTCTTCCAAATTCCTCCACGTTATGTTTCATGGATTCATCATTGTTCTTTATTGTTGTGTAGTTTTCCATCGTGTGAATATACCATAATTTGTTTATCCATTCATCCCTTGATGGACACCTAGGTTGTTTGCATCTTTTTGCAATAGAGAACAGTGCTGCAATGAACATGGGTGTGCATATATCTATTCTTGTGATGGCTCTTATTTCTCTAAGATATATTCCAAGGAGTGGGATTGCTGGATCTTATGGTATTTCTATTTCTAGTGTTTTTTTCTTTTTTTTCATTTTAAACAAGAAGTTTATTTAAACAACAAGATGTTTGACTTGAAGGGAAAACTATCTAGGATTTGTTTCTTTTAGAGTAATTTATCCCTACTTAAAGGCAGATTGCCCTGCATGCAACAGCTACGTACAAAAAAGTTATAAAATTTTCCTTGGTTTTACAATGAAAAATGAAAAAATATTAAAATTCTCCAATCAAACAAAGTATGCAAGGATTTTTTATTGTTTTTTGTTAAACTGTTGAGAGCAAAATAACTTACTGGAATATAAAGGTAATAGCTGAATGAGCATGCCACTAATGGAGAAAGGGGATATTTTCACAGAACCAGTATTTTCCCCCATCCCATCTCCGCTTGATGTCATTGGCCGTTTAGTAAAAAAAAAAAAAAAGCAATATGCTTTTGCACATACACCAGTTACTTTATGTACAATACAGGAATGGGGAAGGGGAAAATGACAGAAGAGAGAAAACTGTACTGTAGTACTCAGGATGTGGTGGAACCAAATTGTGGTTTTCTAATTGAGAATGTTTTCTTGGTCTGTAGGAACAGAGTTCTGAAGTAAAGTAACAGGCTTCCTTTTTATAAGGCACCTCCTGTCTGCTGCCGGAACACATCAATTGTATCTTCATCCTCCATTTCCGACTGTGCAGGTGTGTTTGTTTCATTGATTGGCTGCCCGTCAAATCAGAGTCTGATCTTCCTCACTGACAAACCCTGTCTTTCACAATAGGCTTTCATTAGTTTCCTAAGTGGTGTGTGCCTCTTAATCTTAAACTGCAACACAGAACCATCCTGCCCCGCTACCTTGAAATTAATGTGATCGTTGTTCTCAGTCTTGACTCCTTCCTTGGGTTTTTCATCAGCCATGGTGAGCGCCAGAGTCTCCTCAGCTACCGCTTCACAAAAGAGGTACTAGGTCTGCACCAAATGAGCACACGAGCAGCACCAGAAGGGGCAGAAGAAGGAGGTGGCAGTGGTGGATGAGGGAGAGTTATTTTTAGCTTTTTAAGGAAGCGCCAAATCGATTTCCAAAGTGATTGTACCATTTTACATTCCCACCAACAGTGTACAAGTGTTCCAGTCTCTCCACAACCTCTCCAACATTTATTATCTGGAGCATTTTGGAATAATGCTAGCCTTGTTGGGGTGAGATGGTATCTCATTGTAGTATAGATTTGCATTTCTCTAATGCCTAATGATCATGAGCATTTCCTTATGTGTCTGTTAGCCAACGGAATGTCTTCTTTGGCAAATTGCCAGTTCATATCCTTTGATCATATTTTTTCTTTTTTGTTTGTTTATTGTTGTAGTTTAAATGAAAGTTTACATTTCAAGTTAGTCTCTTATACAAAAATATATACATACGTTGTTATGTGACCCTAATTGCTCTCCCTATACTGTGACAGCACACACCTCCTTTCCATCCCTGATTTCCCATATCCATTCAACCAGCTGCTAACCCTCTCTGCCTTCTCAACTCACCTCCTGACAGAAGCTGCACATTTAGACTCATGTATCTACTTGAGCTAAGAAGCAGACTCTTCACAAATATCATTTTATGTCCCAGAGTCCAGCCCAATCTTTGCCTGAAGAGTTGGCCTCAGAAGTTGTTTTAGTTCTGGGCTGATGGAGAATCCAGGGGCCATGCTTTCTGGGGTTCTTCCAGTCTCAGTCAGACCATAAGTCTGGTCGTCTTACTAGAATTTGAGTTCTGCACCCCACCTTTCTCCTGCTCCATCCAGGACTCTCTGTCGTGTTCTCTGTCAGGGTGGTCATTGGTGGTAGCTGGGCTACCAAAGTAGGATGTAGAACACTTTCTTAATAAACTTTGTTATGCCAATTGACCTAGATGTCCCCTGAAAGCTTGGTTCCCCAGACCCCTACCCCTGCTACGCTGTCCCTCAAAGTGTTGGGTTGTATTCAGGAAACTTCTTAGCTTTGGTATAGTCCAGTTGTGCTGACTTCCCCTGTAGTGTGTGCTGTCCTTCCCTTCACCTGAGATAATTCTTGTCTACTGTCTAGTTAGTGAATAACACGCTCCCTCCCTCCCCACTCGTAACCATCAAAGAATGTTTTCTTCTGTGTTTAAACCTTTTATTGAGTTCTTATAATAGTGGTCTTATACAATATTTGTCCTTCTGTGACAGACTAAATTCACTCAGTATAATGCCTTCCAGATTCCTCCATGTTATAAGATGTTCCATGGCTTCATCATTGTTCTTTATCATTGCGTAGTATTCCACCGTGTGGATATACCATAATTTGTTTATCCATTCATCCGTTGATAGGCACCTAGGTTGTTTCCATCTTTTTACTATTGTGAACAATGCTGCAATGAACATGGGTGTGCATATATTTATTCATGTGATGGCTTTTATTTCTCTAGAATATATTCCAAGGAGCGGGATAGCTTGATCGTATGCTACTTCTATTTCTAACTTTTTAAGGAATCGCCAAATTGCCTTCCAAACTGGCTGTAACATTTTACATTCCCACCAACAGTGTGTAAGTGTTCCAGTCTCTCCACAACCTCTCCAGCATTTATTATTTTGTGATTTTGGATTAATGATAGTCTTGTTGGGGTGAGATGATATCTCATTGCAGTTTTGATCTGCATTTATCTAATGGCTAATGATTGTGAGCATTTCTTCATGTGCCTGTTAGCTGCCTGAATATCTTCTTTGGCGAAATGTCTGTTCATAGCCTCTGCCCATTTTTTAATTGGATTATTTGTCTTTTTGTTGTTGAGGTTTTGCAGTATCTTGTAGATTTTAGACATTAAACACTGATGGGATTTGTCCTAGCCAAACATTTTTTCCCACTCTGTAGGTTGTCTTTTGATTCTTTTGTTGAAGTCTTTTGATGAGCATAAGTGTTTGATTTTTAGGAGCTCCCATTTATCTAGTCTCTCTTCTGGTGCTTGTGCATTGTTACTTATGCTTCATATTCTGTTTATGTCATGTATTAACAGCTCTTAGCTTTGTCCCTATTTTTTCTTCCATGATCTCTATCGTTTCATATTTTATATTTAGGTCTTTGATCCATTTTGAGTTATTTTTTGTGCATGGTGTGAGGTATGGGTCTTCTATCATTTTTTTGCAGATGCATATCCAGTTACGCCAGCACCATTTGTAAAAGAGACTGTCTTTTCCCAAATTAATGGACTTTGGGCCTTTCTCAAAAATCAGCTGTTCATAGGTGGGTGAATTTAGGTCTGAATTCTCAATTCTGTTCCAATGGTCTATGTATCTGTTGTTGTACCAGCACCAAGCTGTTTTGACTACTGTGGTGGTATAATAGGTTCTAGAATCAGGTAGTGTGATGTCTCCCACTTCGTTCTTCTTCTTGAGTAACGCTTTACTTATCTGGGGCCTCTTCCCTTTCCATATGAAGTTGGTGATTTGTTTCTCCATCTCATTAAAAAATGCCATTGGGATTTGAATCGGGATCGCATTATATCTGTAGACAGCTTGGGGTAGAATTGACATTTTGACAATATTGAGTCTTCCTATCCAAGAGTGAGGTGTGTTTTTCCACTTATGCAGGTCTCTTTTGGTTTCTTGCAGTAGTGTCTTGTAGTTTTCATTGTACATAGGTCTTTTACATGTCTGGTTAGATTTATTCCTAAGTATTTTGTATTCTTGGGGGCAACTGTAAATGGTATTGATCAGGTGATTTCCTCTTCGAAGTTCTCTTTGTTGGTGTAGAGGAATCCAACTGATTTTTGTATGTTTATCTTATATCCCGATACTTTTCTCAAATCTTCTATAGTTCCACTAGTTTTCTTGTGGATTCTTTGGTGATTTTCTGCATATAAGATCATATTATCTGCATATAGAAATACTTTTACTTCTTCCCTACCAATTTGGATACCTTTATTTCTTTTTCTCATCTAATTGCTCTGGCTAGGACCTCCACCACAATGTTGAATAAGAGTGATGATAAAGGGTATACTTGTCTGGTTCCTGTTTTCAAGGGGAATGCTGTCAGACTCACTCCATTTAGGATGATACTGGCTGTTGGCTTTGTATAAATGCCCTTAATTATATTGAGGAATTTCCCTTCTATTCCTATTTTGTTAAGAATTTTTATCATGAATGGGTATTGGACTTTGTCAAATGCCTTTTCTGCATCAATTGATAAGATCATGTGGTTCTTGTCTTTTGTTTTATTTATATGATGGATTATATTGATTTTTTTTGTAATGTTGAACCATCCCTGCATACCTGGTCTGAATCCCATTTGGTCATGGTGAATTATTTTTTTGATATGTTGTTGAATACTGTTGGCTAAAATTTTGTTGAGGATTTTTTTGTCTGTGTTCATGAGGGATATTGGTCTGTGTTTTTCTTTTTTTGTGATGTCTTTACCTGGTTTTTGTATCAGGGTTATGCTGGCTTCATAGAATGAGGTTGGGAGTATTCCGTCTTTTTCTATGCTCTGAAATACTTTTAGTAGTAGTGGTGTTAACTCTTCTCTGAAAGTCTGGTAGAATTCTCCAGTGAAATTGTCAGGGCCAGGGCTTTTTTTTTTGGTTGAGAGTTTTTAAATTATCTTTTCAAACTCTTATTTTGTTATAGGTGTATTTAGTTGTTCTACCTCTGTGTTAGTTTAGGTAGGTAGTGAGTTTCTAGAAATTTGTCCTTTTCCTCTAGGTTTTCAAATTTGTTAGAGTACAATTTTTCATAGTATTCTGTTATGATTTTTTTTAATTTCAGTTGAGTCTGTTGTGATATCACCCATCCCATTTCTTACATCGGTTATTTGCTTCCTTTCAAATTTTTCTTTTGTCAGTTTGGCCAGTGGTTTATCAAATTCATTGATCTTTTCAAAGAACCAGCTTTTGGTCTTGTTAACTCTTTCAATTGTTTTTCTATTCTCTGTTTCCTTTAATTCTGCTCTAATTCTTATTATTTCCTTTCTCCTCATGCCCAAAGGCTTCTTTTGCTGCTCTCTTTCTACTTGTTCCAGTTACAGGGTTAATGTTTTGATTCTGGCCCTTTCTTCTTTTTGGATGTGTGCATTTATTACTATAAACTGACTTCTGAGCACTGCTTTTGCTGTGTCCTAAAGATTCTGATAGGATGTGTTTTCATTCTTGTTTGAGTCTATGAATTTCTTTATTCCATCCTTAATTTCTTCTATGACCCAGTAGTTTTGAGCAAGGTGTTGTTTAGTTTCTATGTGTTTGATTTTTTTTCCTTGCTTTTTCTGTTATTGATTTCTACTTTCTGGCTTTATGGTCAGAAGAGAAGCTTTGTAATATTTTGATGCTTTGGATTCTGTTAAGGCTTCATTTATGGCCTAATATGTGAACTCTTCTGGAGAATATTCCATGTACATTGGAAAAGAAAGTATACTTGGCTGCTGTTGGGTGGAGTGTTTGGTACATGTCTATGAGATCAAGTTGGTTGATTGTAGCATTTAGGTCTTCCATGTCTTTATTGAGCTTCTTTCTGGATGTTCTTCCTTCACCAAAAGTGGTGTGTCGAAGTCTCCTACTATTATTGTGGAGCTGTCTCTCTCTTTTCAATGCTGTTAGAGTTTACGTATTTAGGAGCCCTGTTATTGGGTGTGTAAATATTTATTATAGTTATATCCTCCTGGTGTATTGATCCTTAAACATTATATAGTGTCCTTCCTTATCCTTTGTGGTAGATTTTACTTTAAAGTCTATTTTGTCAGAGATTATTATTGCCAGTCCTACTCTTTTTAAAGTGTGGTTTGCTTGATGTATTTCTTCCATCCTTTGAGTGTTAGTTTGTTTGTGTCTTTAAGTCTAAGGTGTGTTTCTTGTAGGCAGCATATAGACGGATCGTGTTTTTTTTTAATCCATTCTGCCACTCTGTCTCTTTATTGGTGCATTTAGTCTTATATTCAGCATTATTATTGATAGGTATGAGTTTAGTGCTGTCATTTTGATGTCTTTTTTTGTGTGTTGTTCACAGTTTCTTTGTTCCACTTAATTTTCTGTGCTGAGTCATTTTTCTTTATGTATTTTCTTTTCATATTTTTCCCATTGTTGTTGATTTTGTATTTGCTGAGTCTTTATATTTTTCTTGTTTTTTATTTTGATATGTAGGATCGTTGGTTTCCTTTGTGGTTGCCTTAATATTTACCCCTATTTTTCCACATTTAAACCACTCTTTTATTTATTTATATTGCTTTGACTTCCTCTCCATATGAAAGATCTATGATTACATTTTTGAGTCCCTCTTTTTTTTTAAATTTTATCATCTTTTACATATTGACGTCTCTATTACCCTATTTTCAGTGTTGTAGCTTTGATTTATTTTTGTGACTTCCCTCTCTGGGTTGATATCTGGTTGCTCTGTCCTGTGTTCTAGTCTTGAGTTGTTAACTGTTGTTACTGATTTTATAACTGGAGGACTCCCTTTAGTATTTCTTGTAATTTTGCTTTTGTTTCTGCAAATTCCCTAAACTTCTGTTTATCTGGAAATGCCCTAATTTTTCCATTATATTTGAGAGACTGTTTTGCTGGATGTATAATTTTTCACTGGCAATTTTTTTCCTTCAAGGCTTTATATATGTCATCCCATTGCCTTCTTGCCTGCACAGTTTCTGCTGAGTAGTCTGAGCTTAGTCTTATTGACTCTTCTTTGTAGATGACTTTTCGTTTATCCCTAGCATCTCTTGAAATTCTCTCTTTATCTTTGGTTTTGGCAAGTTTGATTATAGTATGTCTTGGTGACTTTCTTTTGGGATGTAGTTTTTGTGGGGTTCGATGAGCATGTTGGATAGATATCTTCCCATCTTTCATGATATCAGGAAAGTTTTCTGCCAAAATATCTTCAACAATTCTCTCTGTATTTTCTGTTATCCCCCCTGTTCTGGGACTCCAATCACCCATAGGTTTTTTGTCTCGATTGAATCACACATAATTCTTAGAGTCTCTTCATTTTTTAATATTCTTTTGTCTGATTTTCCCTCTAATAAGTCGGTGTTAAGTGCTTTATCTTCAGTCTCACTAATTCTGACTTCTATTGCCTTAATTCTGCTCCTATGACTTTCTATTGAGTTGACTTTCTTTTGAAATTTTATTGTTAATCTTCTGGATTTCTGATTGCTGTTTCTCTATGGATTCTTGCAGCCTTTTAAGTTTGTCATTATGCTCTTGAAAACCTTCTTAAAATCCTCTGTTGCTTCGTCTGTGTGTTCCTTAACATGGTCTGCATTTTGTCTCATCTCCTTCCTGATCTCTTGAAGAGTTCTGTATATTAATCTTTTGTATTCTGCCACTGGTAATTCCAAGAAATCATCTTCCTCCTGAAAATTTCTTGATTCTCTATTTTCGGAGTTTGCTGAAGCCATCGTGGTCTGTCTCTTTATGTGATTTGATATTGACTGTTGTCTCCAAGCCATCAATAAGTTATATTTATTTATTTTATGTTTGCTTACTTTGTCCTAGCTTCTTGTTTGGTTTTGTTTTGATATGCCCAAATAAGCTGCTCATGTGAGCGAGTTTGATTATTGGCACCTTTGAAGTTCTGACATCCTGTTACCAGGTGGTTAGATCTGTTACTAAGTATGTGAGCACAGGATTCGGTTACTTTTCTTGTATGGATTCAGCTCAGGGGTCCAGGCAGTCAGTCACCAAGTGTGTGTGGCACAGGCTGTCACCTACAGGACTAGACTGGCATGGGTGATTGGTGTAGGCACAGGTATCTAGTTGCAGTGGGGATCATGTGCTGAACTAGGCAGGGTGCTGATGGCTGCCCCTGCGTGTCTGGGAAGAAAGTGTCTCCCTATTCCCTAGAGTGCTTAGGTGGGTGGATTTTGCAACCAGACTGTGAGAACCTAATACTATTGGCTGTAAGGACTGAGGCCCACCACTTATTCTTGGACCCCTGTCACAGGTGGCTAGGTGGTGTGGGTGGAGTCACCAGTTCTCAGACCCCTGATGTGGGTAGGTGAAGAGCAGTGTCAAATGTTACAAACCTGTGACTTCACAGCTGAAACAGTTGAAGTTAGACTTCAGGTGTATACCCTGTTGTACTACAGTACTGAGAGCCTACACTTTGAAATGGGCCACACAAGTCTATGAAGGGGCAAAAGGCACTCAGTGTCTGTGGACCCCTTATACCTGTGCCTAGGCAAAGGAGCTGTGCCTACCCTGAGTTCCTAGCTTAGGGTAGCCGACAGATTATTTTTTCCCCTTTTGTTAATCTTTTCCCCTCTTCAGTGCTGGGTGAACGGCTCAGGGCACATGACGGGTCCTACTTCTAGCCCAGGGGACTTGGCAATAGCTGAAGCCATCTTGGAAGTGGTGCAGAGCAGGGAGCGAGGAGGTAAATGGGATAGAGGTTTTTCCCAAAGGGGGATATTTTTGATCTGCGCAGTAGGCCAAACATAAGTACTTATCTTTCACTGATCAAGGGCCACTTCTCACTGGTTCTGGATGCCCGAGTAGACTCTTCGCCACTGGGTCTCTCCTGATGTGAAAAACACCTCCCATGCGTCACTGCTTGCCACACTGTGCACCCGAGATGATCCGGCCTGAAGGGCTCTGGCTCCCGCCGAGCCAGGTTTGGCAGCTCCTCACTGCTTCCGAACCATCTCTCCCTCCCCTTGCCACTCAGTCTGATTCCTCAACTTTGCCTTAGATATTCAGGGCTCCTAGATTGTCACATATAATCGATTCACTTGTTTTTTCAGGTTTTTGTTGTAAGAGGGACCACCAGAAGCGCCTGACTTCTCTGACATCTTTGCCCCATCCTCTTGATATTCATAACTTTTGTAGCAAGTATATAAATATGTTTTGTATGTAAAAATAATGGTAGGTTCATATCCAGGGTACTATGTGGTTATTAGAAATAATGCAAATATTTTCCGTATGAAGAAAACAGGGGAAAAAAAATATACAAATTCTCTATCTACACTCACACACACATGCACACAAATTCATTTGATATATACCAAAATATTAATAGCGAATACATCAGGATGGTAGGAATTAAGACTTATTTTGATTATTTATATTGTCAATCAATATATTGATTTATATTTTCCACATTCCAGCCCTAGCATATTGCTTAAGAGCTATGGAACTAGACTTTCTGGTATTTGAACCTCAGTTCTATCATTCACTAGATGTGTGACCTTGTGCAAGGTACATAAGCTGAGATTCAGTGTCACTACTTGTAAAATAATGACAATGGCCTCTATACCATAGTATTTTTGTAAGATTCCAATTAAATGAGAAAAATCCAAGAAAAACACTTACCGAAGTGCTTAACACTAAGCACAAACTATTTGAGTTGTAGTGATAATGGTAGTGCTAATTACAATGAAGATATAATTAATTTTATAAGGGTAAGAGGTATAATATAAAGAGGGTTTGACTGTCTTAAGAACCAACATAATTGACTTTATAAAAAAACTAGACTTGGGCCACTTCTGCTTGATCAATTAGTGTCTTGGTCATAATTAGCAGCCAATACATATTAGTCAAATAATCATTTAGTCCTGTAAATTATTACTAACGGAATACCACTAGAAGGACTTTAACAAAATGCTAATGTACAACATGCTTCTCTAAAGCAATAATCTATAAAGAACTTGATTCTTAGTTTATCACTAAGTTTTAAAAGTTCTCACCATCCCCCTCTGGGCTCTTCAACTTCCTTATTGTTGTTGTTGTTAGGTGCTGTCAAGTCAATTTTTGACTTATATTGACCCCAGGTGACAGAGTAGAACTGCCCTGTTGGGTTTCCTAAACTGTAATCTTCACAGAAGTAGATCGCTAGGTCTTTCTCCAGAGGAGCCACTGGCTAGGTTTCAACTGCCAACCTTTTGGTTAGCATCCTAGCACTTAACCATTGTGCCAGCAAGTCTCCTTCTTCAACTTCCTTAGCATCTATCAAAGCTTAACCATGGGCTTACATACACTAAGTATATAGTAATGTTAAATTCCAAATATATCTATTTCTTCCTAGAAACTTTGAAGTTGGAGACTTAAATGTTTTGTTATGACAGTCCCATGTATCATTATAAGAAGGTAGTGGGAAATGCCATGCATTAATTATTCAATAACTACTTATTAAGCATTTCTTATGTATCAGACATTATGCCAGACATTGGGGATGCAGAGTTGAAAAGGCAGACATGTTCCCTAGTCTCCCAAAAGTCAGATTTTAATGTGAGCTACATAGCAGAAAAGAGAAAATTACAGCAGAGTGTGATACATGTTATGAAAGGGAGGTGCAGACTGCCCGTGTGGGGAGTACTTTGACTTGGGAAAGGGTCGTAGAAGGCTTTCCTGAATGAACTGATGTTTAAACTGAGACCTGAAAGATTAGTTGAAATTAAGTAAATAAATAAAATGGGGGAAAGATAGAGAGACTAACATATGTACATGCCAGGAATAAAGACAAAACATGGTGTTCTGGAAACTAAAATATGTTATAGCAAGAGAACAACATGAAAAACTTCAGCTTAAGAGGTTAGCAAGGAGCAGAGTATACAAAGATTGTAAACCAAGTGTTTATGTATAACTGTGATGAAGATTTAATTATGTAGAGGTGTCATGGGCTGAACTGTGTCCTCCATAAAAAATATGTTGAAATCCTAACCCTTGTTACTGGTGAACCTGACCTTGTTTGGAAATAACATCTTCGAAGATATTATCAGTTACCACGAGGTCATGCTGGAGTAGGGTGTTTTTTAATCTGATTTTGGTGACTATAAAATAGGAGAAGAGATACAGAGGAATAGAGCGAAGATGGCCATGTGATATGGGAGGCAGAGATTGGAGTTATGCTGCAGCTGCAAGCCAAGACAAATCTGAGGCTATCAGAAGGTGGAAAAGCCAAGGAAGAATCTTCTCCTTGAGGCTTCAGAGAGAGCATGGCCCAAAGACGCTCTGAATTCAGACTCTTAGCTTCCAGAACTTGGAGAAAATAAATTTGTTCTTATAAACCACCCAGCTTGTGGTATTTTGTTATGGTAGCTCTAGGAAACTAATACGGGGGGTTAGGGGAAAACAGGAGCGGATAGATGTAATTCTAGGAAGAGAGAAGAGCCCACATAAAGGCCAAGAGATGAGAAGTAAATTACAGTATAATTAAAGAACTAAAAGAAGACCAGTGGCTAAAATGAAAAGCATGAGAAACAAGAAGGTAGGGTCAGATAATGCAGGAACATGTCTGCCAGGTTAAGAGTTGTCCAATGGCTTTGAGATTCTTGTTTTCCAAAGACCACTCTGGTTACTATATGGAGAATGGACCGGAGGAGGGAGAGACAAAGAGGTAGCAGAACACATGGAAGGCTACTGCACTCAATCCTCTTAAAGATAACAGGTGATTTCTATGAAGTGCATTCAAATTAAAATAGAAACATAGTTCAATCTGCAGAGGAACTCCAGCCATCAGATAACTTACCTAAGCTTGAAACTTTCATCCAATATGTTTCTAATCCTAAAGCAATGTACATTGTCAACCCTGAAAAGCTCAGTCGTGCACCTTTTCTTCTCAAGTGCTGTCCATTTGGGGGAGTTTACATGGAATCGTATCTCTCTTCATCTGGAAATAACATTATCATTGAACTAAAGGAGTCACAGTGACTTTGGAGAGAAATAGATGAAACAGCACCTCTTCTCTTAGTGGAAATGATGCTTTTTGACAACCTAAAAATCTCATTATGAAAATATCCCTTGTCCCAGACCTAGGTCTAGGGATACTGTCATAAATAAGTGGTAGATCTTGCCAATTTTTGGAGTTATTACAAGACCATAACAATATTATTCTTAAAAAACTTCCTGTAGTGATGATGAGGAGAGAAGTTATCAAAAAGAAGGCCAAGTGGATGGAAATAACAATCTGAGCCACTTTGATCATTTAGTCAGTTCAGAGATGCAATCATTTCTTCTGTAAATTTTCTGACAGTTTGAAGCAGATAATCTTCCAAGACACTGTAACTGAATGAGTAGCTCACAGGGAATCAAAGACTTTAAAAAATAGGAAAAGAAAGAGTCTTAAAAAGCTGAAGTTATCTGAGCCATTGTGAAGGCCCTTAGGCCCCACAGTCAATAAGGAGAACATGCTTCAAAAGGAAAGCGACAATCAGGTGTCCTCTAAACTGTGTCTGACACTCTACGTTCAGGTCAGACTTAGGTTAAAAGAGAATTAGAGATGTGCTCCTTACGATCTAATCTAGTTCTTTGGTTTTGCATGTATTATTACATCTTCCCTTCAGTTTAAATTTACTCTTTTTGGCTGAACTAAGACTTTCTACACCTTGGGCCCAATTGATAGGGCTGTCCCTATAGAGTACAGTGATGGCTTGGAGACTGAGATTCAGAATCTGGAGAATCTCATGGTACAAGGGCAGAAAGAAGATGGTAACTTGAGAGGAAGATAAAAGAAGTAGTCAACCATAGACATCAGAGCTCCTCGCATCTAAACTATCATTCAAGTATAACAACATTTTCAGATGAAAATAGTCAATTCTGTAAAATTAGTAAAATGTGGAAGAAGTGTGTATCACTGCATTTCTTAATGTTAACCAAGTTATAGTGCTGTAAGGCCGGGTGTAAGTGTTGTGTTCAAATTGGAAATTTGCATAAATAATCACCATATTGTACCAGGCTAGATAAGATTATTTTCTTTTAGATTTTCCTTCTAATTGAATGGGAAGGGGAGAGAACAACACCTGATGAGGGTAGCCACTTCCCTGTGACACTTGCAAATCAAATATTTTCTTATTTACAATTGGACATAAAAGTTAACTAAAATCTTAATCTCCTTAGTTCCTAAGAGGCCACCTAGTCTGATGACAGGCTCTCCAGTTACACCTTTTTAAACTATCCAGGCATATGAAGAGGATCCATGTTTGGTTTTACAATTTCTGAAGATCCCAGAACTTCCTGTTGATACCTCATTTCAGTGCCAAACAAACCTATTACTTCTAGCAAAATGCGTTCAGCATTCAGTTGAATCTAGTAGCTTGCAAAATGACTCAATGCAGCCATATAGCAATTATCCATACTAATGGAGCAGAACAGTAGCATCAATAATTCCAAAATACAGGTAATATAACAATCTTTTTCATTTGGTCTAGAATTATATCCTGCTAACATATATCCTTGAAAATTAACCTTCAGTGCAACATTTCAAATGGTGGAGCACTCATCTAGGAATCTGGAAAAATAGGCTTAAATTCTTATTCTGATGATAACTCACCTCTTTGTGCCTCAATTTTCTTATTACTATCAAACAGTAGAATTGCCAAGTAACTAAGATTGTGTTCCAACGTCATCTAATATATCAGAAGCAGCCACAAGGGAAAGCAATGAACTCATCAAGTGAACCTCAGAGCAGTGTTATCAGGAGTTTCCCCAGAGTGGTCTTTTATGTAAGTGATATATATATATATATATATATATATATATACCTGCTCCTTACTTATTGACATGTTAGCTGCCAAAAACCAGGTTGATTTGAGAAAATTGGTATTATGCACAAACGGAGGATGACCACATCAGCTCTCAAAATGGAGGATGACTACATCATTACATAACTGTCAAATTACACCATTACCTAACTGCCAAATTACATCATTACAAAACTGCCAAATCACTGAGAATCATGGCCCAGCCAAGCTGACATGTAACCTTAACCATCACAGCCAGCATTACTCTCACCTCATACCTTAGCATCCATTACTGCCAGATGTATGTCATTAATGCGCAAAGTAGTCAGATAGTAGATTTTTTACTATTATCATAAATGCGAAATGTTGGATAATGAGATAGTCAATAAATTAGAAGTAGGTGTATATATGATGAAACTACATATTTTTAAAAAGGGGTTCATTTCTTGAAAGAAGAAAATTACTGTTTGACAGTCTCTAGGACTACAATTTGAGAATTTTAATTCTATTTATTTATTGAATATCTAACATTTTCTTAATAGAATTTTCTTCCCTGAGCAGTTGCCATCTAATGAGGGACACTGACTCTGTCAGGTTGCATGACGGTAGGCAAAGATCTTTTATCAGTCATCTACTCTTCTAAACTACCACCTCTCTGTCAGTGGTGGTAAAAAAAAAAAAAAAAGGAAGACAGAAGAATTTGAACTGTGGTGTTGATGAAGAATGTTGACTATACTGTGGACCGTCAGAATAATGAAGAAATCAGTCTTAGAAAAAATGAACAACTGGAATGCTCCTTAGATGAGAGGATGGTGAAATTTAGGGTTGCTTATTTTGGACAGGTCATTAGGAAAAAAAATTCACTAGAATAGGACATCATGTTTGGAATAGTAGCCGGTCAGCAAATCCAGAGGGAAACCTTTAGTGAGATGGATTGACACAATAGCCACAACAAATGGACTTAAATATACCAACAATCATGAAGATGATGCAGGACTGGGCAATGTTTCATACAGTTATATATAAGGTCATCAGGAGACAGAGCCCACTCAATGGCAAATAACAACCACATCTCTTCTTACATGTAGCTGCTTCACCAATCAAGAGCTAAAGTATAATATTTTATTTTGTCTAATACAGGGATACCATCCATTGGCTGTTCATTGCTGTCGAGTCGATTCAGACTCCTAGCAACCCTATAGGACAGAGTAGAACTGCCCTGTAGAGTTTCCAGGGAGTGCCTGGTGGATTTGAACTGCCGACCTTTTCTTTAGCAGCTGTAGCTTTTAACCACTATGCCACCAGGGTTTCCAAAATGAATCAAGTAATAATATTTCTCCTAAATATACGTTATCTTTGTTGAGCAAATGATTAGTTTAAAGGCTGTCAATGGTCTATAACGAATTGTAACCTCTTCTGCCGCTCGAGGATAATTAAATTTCCTTTTGATTATGAGTAAAGCTAGTGCTGAAATTAATCACTTTTAGGCCTTCAACAATGATTAATTTACATTAATAAGGGTTTTGTTGTTGTTGTTCTCCGAATAGTGCTTAATCCATGGCCTGACAAGCATATTCATAAAAATTATTAAGTATATTTCATATGTTATAGGAATTAAGGAGCCCTGGTGGTGCAGTGGTTAAGAGCTACAGCTGCTGATCAAAAAGTAGGCAGTTCATATCCCCCAGCCACTCCTTGGAAACCTTATGGGGCAGTTCTACTCTGCCCTATAAAGTCACTATGAGTCAAAATAGACTCAATGGCAGTGAGTTCGGTTTTTTTGGTTTATAGGAATTAAAACTTATTTTCTGTCTTCTCTCTGACAGCACTAAAAAGGCTGACCCACGTGTCGATAACTTTTTTGAAGGATTTTGGTACATAGTAAGTCTGAATTTATACACTAAAAGCTGACCAGTGTAGACTTGAGTGTTGTTGTCGGACTGGTATTGTGATGATTGATATGCAAATATTCCCCCTTGAAAAACTTACCGGACTCTCTCAAAATTCTTGTTTTACAAAAACTATGGAATTTCTACCCCACATTAAGGCCACATCTGTGTATTTTATGGGAATGAACAATAATCAAAGGCTTCATCTGACTTTTGCTTTCTTTGTAGCAATGCCTTTACTTGTCCTGCCAAAAGTGAACCAAAACTCAGATGGATTAGGTTAGATTAATTAGAGAAAAAAATGTAATTGTAAAATTTAGCAAACAACTTAGGGCTCATGTGCATTTCAAGGTTCTTTACTGAACCACTTAGTATGTTATAAAATGCATTTAATAACTTACATATGCACAAAGATACATCACAAATGTCTCCCGCATGAACACCTATTATCTTTTCTACATGTTATAAGGAAAATATCTAAGGATTTAGTGGCTACAATCTGAGTAGTTGAGTATAAAATGACCATATAACACAACTTGGCAGAAATTTCTGTATGAAAACTTAAACTGTATTTGTAGAAGCATAGCAGAAGAGTCACTTACTAGCTGTATCACATTAGATAAATAGTTACCCTCTCAGAGACTCAATTTCCTCATTTGTAAATGGGGATATTAATAATACTTACATCTGATGTTTATGTTGAGTATTAAATGGGTTACTCCATGTCAAGCACTTAGAAAAATGCCTGCCACATCACAAGCGCACAACAGATATTTTGTGTATGTATATTACACATTATTTGATATTATGTGTATTATTAATTATTTAAATGTTATATTATATATTTATATTATTTTACCACAACATTCAGATCAAGGGCAGTAATAACATGATCAATAACATATCTGTATTATTGGGTTCATTTGTACACAACACATTTCAAGAGGACAGTATAAAAAACTGGGTCATTTTCAGAAGAAAAGGACTATAAAATGAAATATGGATAAATAATGTTATAAGAAGAAACCTAGTCTAGAATATTAAGGAGGCAGATTGAAAGGTAACATATCTTCAAAGATTATAAGTGTAATCTTGTCCAAAAAAAATTAGACTCATTAGCAAAAACTAGGATCAAAGGTAGAGCTAGACATTACAAAAAAGAATTTGTTCATTTTCTTCAGAAATGTTAATTGGGCACCTATTATGTGTTAGATGCTTTGCTAGAACACTGAGGATAAAATTAAAAAAAACACGCTAGCTTTATGTACGTATGCTAACTGAGAGGAGATGGACATTCATTAAATAATCATATAATGGACATTCATTCAATAATCATATAAATGAAATACAAAAGTTAAACTGTGAAATATAAATTCTTTTATTATACTGTCACAGCATACAATACAGGACTTTACCTAGTCAAGGAGCTAACAGGAGGGCAAATATAAATGAAAAAATCTGATAGGGACTAAAATACTGACTAACAGAGGGAATAATTTTCCAGAATGATGGAACATCATATGCAAGAGCCCTGAGGCTAGAGAAGCAGGACAAATGCCAGGGACTGAAGGAAGACCAGTGTGGTCCTATAGAAAGCACTGGGGTCACATTAAGGAATTTTGCCTTTATCCAAGGAGCGAAGAAAGGTGCCTGGTGGTGCAGTGGTTAAGAGCTACAACTGCCTCTCCTTGGAAACCCTGACGACAGCAGGTATGTAGGAGTGTAATATTGTCAGGTTCATGTGAAAGGCTATTCTGGCTGCAGTGTGGGGACTGATGGAGAGTTACTGCAGTAGATAAAGGTAGAACAGTTACAACAATCCAATTGTCTACTTCCTCCCTCCAAAAAATTTTTGATAGTTTGAATCAAAGTGATCACTACAGAGTTGAAGTCATGGATGGATTGGAGAGAATGCATGGGTTTCTAGTTAGAATTATTCTAGCAAACAGGTGATCTTGAAATATCAGTGAAATTCCTGTCCCTGGAAATGCTCAAGCAGAGGCTGAAAGATTACTTGTTGGAAGGGAGGGAACATGAATTATTGAATTGGAGCATGAATGGTCACTTACAACTTTGTAATTTTATGATATCCAATCCCATCCATCATACAGGAAACCAGATTACTACAAGAACAGGCTCTATAGCCTACAGAAGAAGACAAAGTTCCCATAATATTTCCTCCATCCCAAATGGACAAAAATTACAAGCAAAGATGAAATTTAAGAGGAGAAAGATGGTGCTTGTGTTGCCAGGTGGAAACTCCAGATTTTGCTCGGCATGACTCATCACAGCCAATAAACAAGAGGCCAATGCGGGAGATTAGAAAGGCGTCTTTATTTTGTTGCACAAGAAAAGGAACAGTCGGCGCTACTACCTCCAAGACTGCTCACAGGTAGCTTCAGGAGGCAGGCTTTTACAGAGAGCAGACAAAGAACTGTAAATTTATCATGAATATTCAGGCTTGACCTTCGAGCAGGCATCCAGAGCTCGGGGGTGACTATGCATTTTCTTTAGACAAGGGTTTGATTCACCAGGATGGAGGAAGAGGTTGATTTTCCTTCATTAGCATGTTAAGTCTCCACCTGCAGGTGTAGTGCTTATATGTATTTTGCATTTAATGAGCTAATAGGTCACTTAAAGTGCTAAGATGGTGTTGAAAACCTGCTAAAACTGGGCCAGCTATGGCTAGTCTGTGAAATTGTCAAGGACAATTTCAGAGGAATGTGTGCCTTATTCTGCTTGGTGTAGGAAGATAAGCCAGAGCAGGTGTCTCCTAGAAAGGTTGAGCTCTGAGGCAGCCTGTCTCACTTGTGACACTTGTTTTTTTTTCTTTTCACCCCAGAATTTCAAGATGTCTAGTGGAGAGGACAAACCAGGATAGAAAACATGAATCTAGATGGCTTATATATCCCATGTACATATATGTATGAGCAGACATTTATACAGAGTGGTGCATTGGAATGGGCCTTTCAATCAGAATGATCTGGGTTTGAATTCCTTTTCTACTCATTAGTAGAATATGTGCAGTTAGGAAGAAAACAACCTCTATTTGTTTGTGTTGATATAAATGTTTATAATAATTTCCTGACTCAGTAAATGTAGCAAACAATAGGATTAAGCCTTCCCCTAAAGCCATTTATAATCACCCTTTTGCTTGTCACTCTCTACCTATGATAAGTGTCAACTTGGCTGGGCCATGATTCTCAGTGTTTTGGCAGTTGTATAACATTGTGATCACTTCCCTGTTGAGATATTATATGTGCTCACTCCCATGATGAGATCCGCTGTGAGTAGTCAGTCAGGTGAAAGGGAGTTTCCTTGGGCATGTGGCCCACATCAAATATAAGTGGACATTCTGGCAAGGTTTAGGGACTTTTTGCTCACACTGGATCCTGCAGCTAGCTCCTATTCATCTGACCTCCATTTCTTGGGACTTGAGCTAGCAGCTTACCTTCAGTCTTGCCTGCCAATCTTGGAATTCATCGATCTTCACAGCCTGTGAGCAAGAGCCCTGCTCTCTGACCTGCTGAACTTGGATTCACCAGCCTCTGCGGCTATGTGAACCAGGAGAAGCTTCTACCCTGACCCATGGACTTGGGACGTTCCAGTCTCTACAACTTCCGTAAGTCATTTCCTTGATATAAATCTTGATATAAAGCTGGTGTGCTTAAGTATTCGCCTTGCTAGACCAGCCTTGCAGCAAGTGTGATTATTTAGTAACTTTCTGGCCAATGACCTGTAATATAACATTTTGTGGAAGGTTCATTTCCATGAATAAACAGGACAAAGCCCCCAGTGCAAAGAAAACATTTGCACCATGCACCATCTACTTTCTTTCTGGTTGGAACATGGAGATGTCTGGAGATCCTTCTGCAGTACTTCACCATGAAGACAAAAGCCACAGGCTACAAAGGACAGAGTAGAAAGAATGAGTGTGAACCACTGACACTGTGGCTAGACAGCCCCTTGTTCTTTTTGTGTGAGATAATTAAGTCTTTTTTTTTAAGTCACTGTAATAAGATTTTGTTACTCTCAGATAAACATACTCTTAACTCATACATTATGGTGGCAAGGTAAACAGAGGGCAGATTGGGTTATGCAAATTAAGAGCATGCCACCCAGAATTATATATACATGTTATTCCTTTCTAGGATGTGTCCAGCCTGTTTCAAAGTGGGTTTGAATCCATAAGTAGATTCTCAGCCTCATTGCCACTTAAGCAAATGGCTAGTGCTCATTTGGCCATATTGAATTCCATTTCATATAATGAAATAGCCACCAGCAAGCAACAAAATAACCTCGCAGTAAAGAATATGATTGAGAAATGTGTTGTCTGATGGTACAAATCAGAAAATCTATGCAATTTTCTGGTAACTGATATTTTCCCCTGGATGTAATACTGAAGTCTCAGTAATCAGGCAGGAAATCTGAATTCTAATCAGAATCTAGGAGAAGCTGCAGATTACAAAATGCTTTCGTGAGCGTCTAGAGCAAGAGGTAGTGTCTAATAATAAAAATGGAATCACACATTAGTACTTTTAGGAACGTGGGTAGTATACTTTCATCTTTCAATATACCAACAAACTATCTCTTCCATTCTAACTCCTTGTGTCTTTCATCATAGAAACAGGGTTTTGGAGTGGTAAAGAATGTTAGGAGCATTTATTTTAAGATGTTTCAGTAGCACTACACTGCCTTTTCTCATGAATGGTAGATCAGAGATAAGTTCTCTGATCAACTAATTAATAAATTGTCCTAAATTTTAAATTTCGGAGACATAGGCAGGTGAAAAATATTTCAGTAGAAACTCATAACAGCACTGTTACATTAAAGAAGATTGACTTATTCCAAACTTTTGGAACGTTTCTCTGTGCTAAAGATTGCTCAAAAAATTAATTTTTTAAATTGTACTTTAGATGAAGGTTTACAGAACAAACAGTTTCTCGTTACACAGTTAGTACACATATTGTTTTATGACAATGGTTAACAACCCCACGGCATGTCAACACTGTCCCTTCTCAACCTTGGGTTGTCTATTACCAGCTTTCATGTCCCCTCCTGCATTCTAGTCCTTGTCCCTGGACTGTTGTGCCCCATTAGTCTTGTTTTGTTTTATGGGGCTGTCTAATCTTTGGCTGAACGGTAAACCTCAGGAGTGACTTCATTACAAAGCTAAAAGGGCGTCCGGGGGGCCATACTCTCGAGGTTTCTCCAGTCTCTGTCAGGCCAGTAAGTCTGGTGCTTTTTTTGTGAGTTACAATTTTGTTTTACATTTTTCTCCATCTCTGTCCAGGACCCTCTGTTGTGATCCTTGTCAGAGTAGTCAGTGGTGGTAGCCGGGCACCATCTAGTTGTACTGGACTCAGTCTGGTGGAGGCCATGGTAGTGGTGGTCCATTAGTCCTTTGGACTAATCTTTCCCTTGTATCTTGTTTTCTTCATTCTCCCTTGCTGCCGAAGGGGTGAGACCAGGGGAGTATTTTAGATGGCTGCTCACAGGCTTTTAAGATACGAGATGCTACTCACCAAGGAAGAATGTGGAACATTTTCTTTATAAACTGTGTTATGCCAATTGAGCTAGATGTTCCCTAAGTCAAAAAATTAATTTTTATTACAATGATCCATTTAATTATAAGATTAAAAATTCTAATTGGTCAACACAAGTCAAATGGATAGATAATATTTTTTTTAAATTATTTCAAGAGACAATTTATAGCTTAGACCTAAAATCCTTTGTAAGCCAAAGCTTGTCTCATCAATAATTGATTATAAAGTAAGCATTGTCTTTTCAATTACCTGAACCTACTCATCATGCCTTCTGAACTTGGATCTAAGTCAATACAAATGAACTAAAGCATTCCTTTGACATATACCAGTTCCATAAAAATTGGTGGACCATGTAGATCCCAGTTGTTTGATATATCATGAACACTTTAATCTTTGAAGTTTTTACTTTCCCCAGCATACTATTAACTTTTGCACAAATGTATAATTATAATACAGTATACACGGCCCCATCAATATATCAAATACCCCATCAGTTGCCTTATATTTTGGAGGATTTCTAAGAAAACTTTTAGGAAAAAAGGATTTTTTTACCCAGAAGTATTGGTGAATGAGATAATCAAATTAAGTTGATTTTCATCATCTTTTTTAATGACAAAGCTTTACATTTTCTTTTTTGCCTCATAATTTTCTAAAACAAAAATGTTGTATCTATTTCTTCCTAAGCTAAAGAATTTCTGTAACTCAGACTTATAATTATGAAGATGATTTACTGTATGGAATTGCAAAACTGAGGTGTATAGAGCTTTGCCCCTGCATTAAATGGGCCCAGTCTGATGTGGTTTTATGATAATTATACCATTTTCTACTGCTACCAGCTGTTTCATCACACTTTTGTCAAACTTCTTAGAGTTCCATTACTTTCTCTTCATGATATAATGCTTTTTATTTGAGAATTCTAGCAAAATTTGTTTTAAAAATTGAACAAGCACTTGTTTGATGAATATGCATGTTATTCCACACTCATATTCATAATCTGTTGTCGTCAAGTCAATTTTGACTCATCGTGACCCCATAGGACAGAGTAGAACTGCTCTATAGGGTTTCCAAGGAGCGACTGGTGGTTTTGAACTGCCAAGCTTTTGGTTAGCAGCCAAGCTCTTAACCACTGCACTATATTCATTACAGTGATAACTGTTTCCCTGGTTTTATCCCGCTTCAGCATCCTTGGTATTACCAACACAGCCACCGCAGTTCTAGTCATAATACATAGTGAGCGTCATCAGTGAGAGACACCTCAGAAGTAAGGGATGGTGATCTGCTTCCAAGAGTTCACAGCCTTGAAAACTCTATGGAGTGCCATTCTACTCTGCACATTTGTGGTTGCCATAAGTTGTCACTGACTTCGACAGCAATGAACAACAAAATCATCAGTGATCAGATTCTTTTTAATAGTCTCTATTGGGTGCATGGCCCTGGTGGTGCAGTGGTTAAAGCAATGGACTGTTAACCAAAAATTCAGTGGTTGGAAACCACCAATGACTATGAGGGAGAAAGATGTGACAGTCTGCTTCTGTAGAGATTTACAGCCTTGGAAACCCTACGGGGTCAGTATGAGTTGGAATTGACTCGATGGCAGTGAATTTGTTTTTCTGGGGGGAGGGGTATTGGGTGCATATTCCTATAAGATGTAAAAATTAAACATATCGCAGTGAATTTACCATTTTTCCTTGAAGTCATTTGGACCTGAAGCATTCACTGTGGGAAGATTTTAACCATGAATTCAATTTATTTGGTAGACATAAAACTACTCAGAATACTGAACTCTTCATGAGTGAGCTTTGTTAGATTGGGAATGTCAAGACCTTTGTCCATTTTATCTATGTTATTAGATTGACTTGAAGTTGTTCATAGTATTTTCTTGTACTTTTAATGATAGTGTGATTTGTAGTGATGTCCCCTCTTTCATTCTTGATATTGATATTTTTGTGTCTTTTCTCTCTCTCTCTCTTTTTCCTTGTCAATATACCTTAAGTTTTAGAAAATTTATTAATAATTTCAAGGAACAAGATTTGGTTTCATTGATGTTTATCATTTTTTGGTGTTCAATTTCATTTATTTCTGCTCTTACCTTTATTGCTCCCTTTATTTATTTTGTTGGATTAAATTTGCTTTTCTTTTTCTAGTTTTTTAGATACAAGTTGCGATTATTGCTTTGAGAACTTTCTTATTCCCTAGGCAAGCATTTAATACTACACATTTTCCTCTAAGTGTGTCGTTAGGAGCATCTCATAATTTATTTTTTCATTTTTCATTCAGTTCAGAATGTTTTCTTATTTCCCTCTGATATTTCTTTTTAATCTATTGGTTATTTGAAAGTGTATTTTTTAATTTCTAAATATTACTAGATTTCAGTATATTTTGTTTAACATTACTATAGTCAAGCCATCTTTCTATTCATTACTGTTTTCATTGTGTATTTCCTCCTATTTTTTTTATTTTTAATGTACCTATGTGAATTGTGGAGCCCCAGTGGCGCAGTAGTTAAGAGCTCAGTTGGTATCCAAAAGGTCAGCTCTCTAAATCCACTAGCTGCTCTTTGGAAACCCTATGGGGCAGTTCTACTCTGTCCTATAGGGTCGCTATGAGTTGGAATTGACTCCACAGCAACAGGTTTATGTGATTTTTTTTTAAGTGGTTTTCTATCAAATTTTACAATTTCTGCCATTTATATTATCTGCTTAGACCATTTAAATTTAATATAATTATTCATATGCTGAATTTAAATCTACTGTCTTGATAGTTGTATATTTGTCCCATCTGTTCTATGCTCTTCTCTTCCTCTTCATGCCTTTTTAAAAATTTGTATTTGGGGGTGGGGTCAAGATGGCAGAGTAGTCAGACGCTTCCTGTGGTCCCTCTTACAACAAAGACCTGAAAAAACAAGTGAATCAATTATATATGACAATCTAGGAGCCCTGAACATCAAAGGCAAAGTTGAGGAATCGGCCTGAGTGTCAGGGGGAGGGAAAGACAATTCGGCAGCAGTGAGGAGTTGCCAGACCTGACCTGGTGGGAGCCGGAGCTCTTTAGGCCAGATCAGCTTGCGTGCACTGTGAGGCAAGCAGTGGTGCTCGGGAGGCATTTTCCACTTCTGCAGAGACCCAGTGGAAAAGAGTCTACTCAGCCATCCAGAGTCAGTGAAAAGAAGTCCTCAACTGGCAAAAGATAAGTACTAGCATCTGGCCTACCGTGCAGATTGAAAACACCTCCCTTTGGGAAAAACCTTTCTCCCAGTTATGTCCTCACTCCCTGCTCTGCATGAGGTCCAGAATGGCTTCAGCAATTGCAGAGTCCCCTGGGATGGAAGTAGGATCCATCACATGCCCTGACTCATTCTCCTGGCTCTGGAGGGGAAACAAATTAACAAACAGGAAAAAATACTCTACCAGCTCCCCTAAGCCAGGAACTCAGGTTAGGCACAGGTCCTTTGCCTAGGCACAGACATAAGGGGTCCATGGACTTTCAGTGCCTTTAAACCCTGCATAGACTTGTGTGGGCCCACTTCAACAGTGTAGGCCCTCATTAGCACAGTAAAACAGGGTATATACCTGAAGTCTAACTTCAACTGTTTCAGCTGTGAAGTAGCAGCTTCATGACATTTAACACTGCTCTGCCCATTAAGCAGGGTCCTCAGCTACCCACATCAGGGGCCTGAGGACTGGTGGCTCCACCCACACCACCTAGCCACCTGCAACAGGGTTCCAAGAATAAGTGGTGTCCCCCAACCCTTACAGCCAACAGCATTGGGTGCTCATAGTCCAGCTGCAAAACCCACCCACCTATGCACTCTAGGGAAAAGGGAGATGCTTTCCTTCCAGACACTGAGGGGCAGCCATCAGCACACTGCCTTGCTAAGTGCATAACCAACTACTGCAGCCAGATATTTGTGCCTACATCAATTACCCATGCCAGTTTAGGACTGTAGGTGAGAACCTGCACCACACACCATTGGTGACTGACTACATGGACACCTGAGCTGATCCATACAAGAAAAGTAAATGGAATCCTGTGCTTACATAATTAGTAACAGATAGAACCACCTGGTGACAGGACATTAGAGCTTCAAACATGCCAATAATCAAACTAGCTCACACGAGCAGCTTATTTGGGCATATCAAAACAAGAAGCTAGGACACAGTAAGCAAACATAAAATAAATATAATAACTTACTGAGGGATTGAAGACAACAGCCAATATCAAATCACAGAAAGAGACAGAACATGATGGCCTCAGCAAGCTCCCAAAATAGAGAATCATGAAATTTTCCAGAGAAATTGAATTTCACAGAATTACTGGAGGCAGAATACAAAAGATTAATATACAGAACTCTTCAAGAGATCAGGAAGGAGATGATTCAAAATGCAGACCACATTAAGGAACACACCGACAAAGCAATAGAGGATCTTAAGAACATTACTTAAGAGCATAATGAAAAATATAATAGGCTGCAAGAATCCATAGAGGGAAGCAATCAGAAATCCATAAGAATAATAATAAAATTTCAGAGTTAGACAACTCAACAGAAAGTCACAGGAGCACAATTGAGTCAATAGAAGTCAGAATTAGTGAGACTGAAGACAAAGCACTTGACACCAGCTTATTTGAGGAAAAATCAGATTAAAAAATTTTAAAAAATGAAGAGAGACTAAGACTTATGTGTAACTCTATCAAGAAGAATAACCAACGAGTGATTGGAAACCAGAATGGGGGGGTGGGGCGGATAAAAGAAACTACAGAAAGAGTTGTTGAAGATTTGTTGGCAAAAAACTTCCATGATACCATAAAAGATGAGAAGATATCTAGACAAGACGCTCATCGAACCCCACGTAAGGTTGATCTCGAAAGAAAGTCACCAAGACATATTATAATCAAACTTACCAAAACCAAAGATAAAGAGAGAATTTTAAGAGCTGCTAGGGATAAACAAAAAGTCATCTACAAAGGAGAGTCAATAAGACTAAGTTCAGACTACTCAGCAGAAACCGTGCAGGCAAGAAGGCAATGGGATGACATACATGAAGCCTTGAAAGAAAAAAAATTGCCAGCCAAGAATTATACATCCAGCAAAACTATCTCTCAAATATGATGGCAAAATTAGGGAATTTCCAGATAAACAGAAGTTTAGGGAATTTGCAAAAACAAAACCAAAATTACATAAATACTAAAGGGAGTCCTCTGGTTAGAAAATCAATAACATCAGATAACAACCCAAGACAAGAATACAGGACAGAGTAACCAGATATCAACCCAAATAGGGAAGTCACAAAAATAAATCAAAGCTAAAACACTGAAAATAGAGAAATAGAGATGTCAATATGTAAAAGATGACAACATTAAAAGAAAAAAGAGGGACAAAAAAATGTAGACATAGATTTTTCATATGGAAAGGAAATCAAAGAGATATAAGTAAATAAAACACTGGTTTAAACGTAGAAAAATAGGGGTAAATGTTAAGGTACCTATAAAGGAAACTAACAATCCTGCACATCAAAATAAAAAACAAGAAAAATATAAAGACCCAGCAAATACAAAATCAACAATATTGAAAAAGATGAAAAGAAAATACATGAAGAAAAATGATTCAGCACAGAAAATTAAGTGGAACAAAGAAACTGAACAACACACAAAAAAAGACATCAAAATGGCAGCATTAAACTCATACCTATCAATAATTACACTGACTGTAAATGTATTAAATGCAGCAGTAAAGAGACAGAGAGTGGCAGAATGGATAAAAAAAACATGATCCATCTATATGCTGCCTACAAGAGACACACCTTACACCTAACAACACAAACAAACTAAAACTCAAAGAATGGGAAAAAAATATATATCAAGCAAACAACACTCAAAAAATGGCAGCAGTGGCAATACTCATCTCTGACAAAATAGACTTTAAAGTAAAATCCACCACAAAAGATAAGGAAGGACACTACATAATGATTAAAGGATCAATACCCCAGGATGATATAACTATAATGAATATTTACACACCCAACGACAGGGCTCCTAAATACATAAAACAAACTCTAACAGCATTGAAAAGAGAGATAACAGCTCCATAATAATAGCAGGAGACTTCAACACACCACTTTCAGTGAAGGACAGAACATCCAGAAAGAAGCTCAACAAAGACACAGAAGAGCTAAATGCTACAATCAACCAACTTGATCTCATAGACATATACCGAATACTCCACCCAACAGCAGCCAAGTATAGTTTCTTTTCCAATGCACATGGAACATTCTCCAGAGTAGACCACATATTAGGCGATAAAGCAAGCCTTAATAGAATCCAAAGCATCAAAACACTACAAAGAAACTTTTCTGACCATAAAGCCATAAAAGTAGAAATCAATAACAAAAAAAGCAAGGAAAAAGATCAAACACATGCAAACTGAACAACACCTTGCTCAAAAACTACTGGGTTATAGAAGAAATTAAGGATGTAATAAAGAAATTCATAGAATCAAATGAGAATGAAAACACATCCTACCAGAACCTTTGGGACAGAGCAAAAAGCAGTGCTCAGAGGTCAGTTTATAGCAACAAATGCACACATCTAAAAAGAAGAAAGGGACAAAATCAAAACATTAACCCCACAACTGGAACAAGTAGAAAGAGATCAGCAAAAAAAGCCCTCAAGTGCCAGAAGAAGGAAATAATAAGAATTAGAGTAGAATGAAATGAATTAGAGAATAGAAGAACAATTGAAAGAATTAACAAGACAAAAAGCTGGTTCTTTGAAAAGATCAACAAAATTGACAAACCATTGGCCAAACTGACAAAATAAAAACAGAAGAAGCAAATAACCCATATAAGAAATGAGATGGGTGATATCACAACAGATCAAAAATGAAATTAAAAGAATCTTAACGGAACACTATGGAAAATTGTACTGTAAAAAATTTTAAAACCTAGAGGAAATGGACAAATTTCAAGATATTCATGACCTACCTAAACTAACACAAACAGAGGTAGAACAACTAAATAAAGCTATAACAAAAGAAGAGATTGAAAAGGTAATTTAAAAAACTCCCAAAAAAAAAAAAAAAAAAAAAGCCCTGGCCCTGACATTTCCACTTGAGAATTCTACCAACCTTTCAGAGAAGAGTTAATACCACTACTACTAAAGCAGAACATAGAGTAAGATGGAATACTCCCAAATTCATTCTATGAAGCCAGCATAACCCTAATACCAAAAGCAGGTAAAGAAACCACAAAAAAATAAAATTACAGACCAATATCCCTCACAAACATTGATGCAAAAGGCCTCAATAAAATTCTAGCCAACACAATTCAACAACATGTCAAAAAAAAATTCACCATGATCAAGTGGGATTTATATCAGGCATGCAGGGATGGTTCAACATTAGAAAAACAATCAATGCAATCCATCACATTAATAAAACAAAAGACCAGATCCACATGATCTTATCAACTGATGAAGAAAAGGCATTTGACAAAGTCCAACACCCATTCATGATAAAAACTCTCAACAAAATAAGAATAGAAGGGAAATTCCTGAACATAATTAAGAGTATTTATACAAAGCCAACAGCCAACATCATCCTAAATGGAGAGAGTTTGAAAGCATTCCATTTAAGAAAAGGAACCAGACTAGGATGCCCTTTATCACCACCACTCTTATTCAATATCATGCTGGAGGTTCTAGCCGGAGCAATTAAGCTAGAAAAAGAGATAAAGGGTGTCCAAATTCGTAGGGAAGAAGTCAAACTATCTCTATTTGCAAATGATATGATCTTATACATAGAAAACCCCAAAGAATCCACAAGAAAACTACTGGAACCAATAGAAGATTTCAGCAAAGTTTCAGGATACAAGATAAACATACAAAAATCAGTTGGAATCCTTTACACCAGCAAAGAGAACTTCGAAGAAGAAATCACCAAATCAATACCATTTACATAGCCCCCAAGAAGAGAAAATACTTAGGAATAAATGTAATCAGAGACATAAAAGACCTATACGATGAAAACTACAAGACACTACTGCAAGAATGAAAGGAAACCTGTATAAGTGGAAAAGCATACCTTGCTCATGTATAGGAAGATTCAACATTGTAAGAATGTCAGTTATCCCCAAAGTGATCTACTGATACAATGCAATCCTGATCCAAATTCCAACGGCATTTTTTAAGGAGATGGAGAAGCAAAACACCGACTTCATATGAAAAGGGAAGAGGCCCTGGATAAGTAAAGCATTACTGAAGAAGAAGAACAAAGTGGGAGGCCTCACACTCCCTGACTTTAGAATGTAGTAGACCACTGCAGTAGTCAAAACAACCTGGTACTGGTACAACAACACATACATAGACTAATGGAACAGAATTGAGAATCCAGACGTAAATTCATCCACCTACGAACAGCTGATATTTGACAAAGGTCCAAAGTCCACTAAGTGGGGAAAAGACAGTCTCTTTAACAAATGGTGCTGGCATAACTGGATATCTATCTGCAAAAAATCAAAACAAGACCCAAACTTCACACCGTGTACAAAAACTAACTCAAAATGGAACAGAGACCTAAATATAAAATCTAAAACGATAAAGATCATGGAAGAAAAAATAGAGACAATGCTAGGAGCCCTAATACATGGCATCAACAGAATACAAAACATTACTAACAATGCACAAACACTAGAAGAAAAAGTGGATAACTGGGAGCTCCTAAAAATCAAACACTTATGCTCATCAAAAGATTTCACCAAAAGAGTAAAAAGACAACTTACAGACTGGGAAAAAATTTTTGGCTATGACAAATCCCATCAGTGTCTAATCTCTAAAATTTATAAGATACTGCAAAACCTACAACAAAAAGACAAATAACCCTTATTAAAAAATGGGCAAAGGATATGAACAGGCACCTCACCAAAGAAGACATTCAGGTGGCTAAAAGATACATGAGGAAATGCTCACAATCATTAGCCATTAAAGAAATGCAAATCAAAACTACAATGAGGTACCATCCCACCCCAGCAAGGCTAGCATTAATCCAAAAAACACAAAATAATAAATGTTCAAAAGGTTATGGAGAGACTGGAACACTTATACACTGTTGGTGGGAATGTAAAACGATACAACCACTTTGGAAATCGACTTGACACTTCCTTAAAAAGCTAGAAATAGAAGAACCATACAATCCAGCAATCTCACTCCTTGGAATATATCCTAGAGAAATGAGAGCCGTCACACAAATAGACTTATGCACACCATGTACATTGCAGCACTGTTCATGATAGCAAAAAGATGGAATCAATCTAGGTGCCCATCAAGGGACGATTGGATAAACAAATTATTGCGTATTCACACAATGGAATACTACGCAATGATAAATAACAACAATGAAACCATGAAACATTTTTTAACATGGAGGAATTTGGAAGGTATTATGCTGAGTGAATTTAGTCACAAAAAGAAAAATATTGTATAAGACCACTATTATAAGAACTCAAGGAAAGGTTTAAACGCAGAAGACAACATTCTTTGATGGTTACGAGGGTGGGGAGGGAGGGAGAGGGTTTTTCACTAACTAGATAGTAGACAAGAAGTCTCTTAGATGAAGGGAAAGACAGCAAACAATACAGGAGCAGTCAGCACAACTGGACTAAATAAAAGCTAAGAAGTTTCCTGAATACATCCAAACACTTTGAGGGACAGAGTATCAGGGGCAGGGACCTGGGGACCATGCTTTTAGGGAACATCTAGGTCGATTGGCATAACAAAGTTTATTAAGAAAATTTTCTGCATCCTACTTTGGTGAGTGGCGTCTGGGGTCTTAAAAGCTAGCGAGTGGCCATCTAAGATTCATCAATTGGTCCTAACCCACCTGGATCAAAGGAGAATGAAGAACACCATAGAAACAAGGGAAGTATTAGCTCAAGAGACAGAAAGGACCACATAAACCAGAGACTGCATCAGCCTGAGACCAGAAGAACTAGATGGTGCCCGGCTATGACCAATGACTGCCCTGACAGGGAACACAACAGAGAGTCCCTGTTGGAGCAAGTGATAAGTGGGGTACAGAACTCAAATTCTAGTAAAATGACAAGACTTAATGGTCTGAGACTGGAGGAAGCCCAGAAAGTATGGCCCCTGGACTGTCCGTCAACCTAGAACTAAAACCATTCCCAAAGCCAACTCTTCAGACTAAGATTAGACTGGACTATGGGACATAAAATGATACTTGTGAAGAGTATGATTCTTAGCTCAGTAGATACATGAGACTAAATGGGCAGCTGCCATCCAGAGGTGAGTTGAGAAGCCAGAGAAGGTCAGGAACTGGCTGAATGGACACGGGAAATCAGGGGTGGAAAGGAGGAGTGTGCTGTCACAGTATAGGTAGAGCACCTAGGGTCACATAACATTGTATGTATAAATTTTTGTGTGAGAGACTAACTTGAATTGTAAACTTTCACTTAAAGTACAACAATAAAGTAAAATAAAATAAATTTATTTGATTATTTTTTATGATTTTATTTTTTTTCTACTATAGATTTGCTATAGAGTTGGAATCGAGTTGAAAGCAACAGGTTGATTGATTTTTATTACTTATTGCTGTTTGTTGTTAGATGCCCTACTGGTGCTGTAACAAACTGGTATAAATTTAGTGGCTTAAAATAATACAAACTTATTCTCTTACATTTCTAAAAGTTAGAAGTCTAAAATCAAGTTGCTGGCAGGGATGAGTTCCTTGGGAGGCTTCTCTTTGTCTTTTCAGCTTCTAGAATCTGCCTAAATTCCTTGGCATGTGGTTTCTTCCTTGTCTCAATCTAACCTCTTGCTTCTGTTGTCACATCTCCTCTTATGCACTTTAATCTTCTGCCTCCCTCCTTTCGAGGATGCTTATGATTACTTTAGACCTTCCATATAACTCAGGATAATCTCCTCATCTCCAGATTGTTAATTTAATCACATTTGCAAAGTCCCTTTTACCATAGCATTCACAGGGTTTGAGAATTAAGATGTAGACATATTTGGGGACTACTATTCAGCCTATCATATTAGTCATTAAATACAGTGGTAATTCTAAAGATTATAAAATAATTTACTTATCAAAATCTAACTTCAAATAGTATTATACAACCACATATAGTGTGAGAGCCTTACAACAGTACAAATTTTAAATCCATTTCCTCCTTCCTATTTTTTGCTTTTGTCATTATGTGTTTTACTTCTCCCTGTTATAAACGTCACAATATATTTATACTGTTTTGCATTAGACAGTCAATTATCTTTTATATGTTTAAAAATAAAAGAAAATGTCTTTCATATTTATCTGCATTTTTCCTATTTATAGTGTTTTTTTTTAATTTTTTTATTGTACTTTAGATGCAGGTTTGCAGAACAAATAGTTTCTCATTAAACAGCACACATATTGCCCTATGACAATGTTTAACAACCCCATGACATGTCAGCACTGTCCCTTCTCAACCTTGGGTTCCCTATCACCAGCTTTCGTGTCCCCTCCTCCCTTCTAGTCCTTGCCCCTGGGCTCATGTGCCCCTTTAGTCTCATATTGTCCTATGGGCCTTTCTAGTCTTTGGCTGAAGGATGAACTTCAGGAGTGACTTCATTACTGAGCTAAAACGGTGTCTGGAGACCGTACTCTTGGGATTTCTCCAGTGTCTGTCAGTCCAGTAAGTCTGGTCTTTTTTTTTTTTTTTTGTGGTTAGAATTTTGTTCCACATTTTTCTCCAGCTCTGTCTGTGACCCTCTATTGTGATCCCTGTCAGAGCAGTCAGTGGTGGTTGCGGGGCACCATCTAGTTGTACTGGACTCAGTCTGGTGGTGGCCATGGTAGTTGTGGTCCATTAGTCCTTGGGACTAATCTTTCCCTTGTATCTTTAGTTTTCTTCATTCTCCCTTGCTCCTGAATGGGTGAGACCAATGGAGTGTCTTAGATAGTTGCTCACAGGCTTTCAAGACACCAGATGCTACTCACCAGAGTAGAAAGTAGAACGTTTCCTTTATAAAGTATATTATGCCAATTGAGCTAGATGTTCCTCGAGACCATGGTCTAGGGGATATTTTCAATTCAGTGTTTGAAGAGTAACTCAGGGCCATAGTCTCAAGGATTACTCCAGTCTCAAAGGGTCCAATTGGACTTCTTTTTTTTATTTTTATTGTGCTTTAGGTGAAAGTTTACAGCTCAAGTTAATTTCTCATTCAAAAATGTATACACATATTGTTTTCTGAAATGACTTGCAATCCCCACAATGTGACAGCATATTCCCCCTCTCCACCTGGGGTTTCTTGTGTCCATAGGACCTCTCTCTTATTCTTGAACTTCAGTTACCTGTATGTTAGATCAATTGAACTTGCCCTATAACTCTACGGTGCTTTATTGTTGTTGTTTTTAATTTTCTCTCTTTTATTTCATTTTTAATGATTTCTACTTACCTGTCTTTAATTTCACTTTCTTAGCTGTGTCCAGTCTGTTGATGAGGCTGTCAAAAGAATACTTGATCTCTAGTAGTGATTTTTATTTCTTGCATTTCCTGTTGAGGTTTTTATAGTTTTCATCTCTGCTGAAATTCCTTATTTGTTCTTGCATGTTTCCATCTTTTCCACTAGATTCATAGTATATTTTCCATAGTTATTTTAAAATCACTGACTGTTTCAATACGAGTCGTTTCTGAATCTTCTTCTGTTAACTGCTTTAACTTTTGAGAATTTTTTTTTTTTGACTTCCTTGTTTTTTGTGTGTCTCCTAATTTTTATTGAACATTGGACATCATGTTTATAAAAACAGTTGAGATTGAGATCGATACTATTTATGCCTAGAAATGGGCATACCTTTTCTTTTGTCAGATTGTTAGTATAGATAATTGAGCCAGTCTGTTCAGTAGTTTAACTGGGTATAGATTTTGTGATTTTTATTGTTGCCTTCGGTGTATCACAAACTTCAAATTCCTCCAGTGCTTGTCTTCTGTTATCTTGTGCATAGTGTGGGGCCAGGGGTGCCAGAAGATTGGTCTTTTTTCTTGCTCCATCTCCAGCTTTAAATAGGCCCTGGACACCTGTACCACAGAAAGCATCTTTCTCTAACATTCTTGCCTCTCTCCCCTCTACCACACACATACACACACACACACAATGTAGTGGTTGGCTATTGCCTATTAGCCTGTGCTCAGTTTGTGAGGTGGCGTAGCAGTTAAGAGCTCGGCTGCTAACCAAAAGGTTGGCAGTTTGAATCCACCAGATGCTCCTTGGAAACCCTATGGGCAGTTCTACTCTGTTCTATAGTGTCACTATGAGTCAGAATTGACTTGATGGCAAGGGATTTTTTTAAGTATGTGATAGAAACAGGGCATTTCTCAATCTACCTGGTCCAGATTCTATCTTATGCAGGGCCCTTGTGTCTAAGCCTAGGGGGTGGCACCTCCTCATCATATCCCTTGGCAGCCAAACTCTGTGTTGTATCTTTAATAAGTCTTTGACAGGAAAGAGTTTTCTGCCCATCTCTCAGCAACAGTCTATCTTTGTTTTGTATTAGTTATGATGCTAAGCCTGAGAGGATTTCCTGTGCCTTCTCCAAGGAGTAGATAGCTTTTGTTTCTAGCCCTTCCCCCAGAAGCAGTGGATTTCCTGATTACTCAGACAAAAGGGAAGATTTCCTACCCTTTCTTCAGAGGCAAATGGACTTTGCTTCTACTGCTCTCCAGCAGCCTGAGGGGCAATAGTTTTACTTCCCCTTTCCCAGTGGTTTAAAGCTTTTATTTCTCATGAGATCAGAGTCTGTGGACTATGTGTTATATGCCTGTCCCCCAGTGGCAGCCAATCTCCTTCATGCACGTGCCACTGAAGAGAGCTTGATCTATTCTTCTGCCTCATCTTCCTTATGAGCACCTGATGAAGGCACAAGAAGATGATTTTGCAAAAGGATGAAAATTACCTTTTTGTCTGGCATTCTCAATTATCCTAGACATGAACACTAGCCCACAATCAGCCTTGTGGAATTTATTAAAATTTCATCTGATCATAACTTATCCACTTCTTTTGCAGTCATCTCTTTTTTCTGTGCTTTCAAAAGGTGAAATAGTCCTCGTGTGTCTTTTCTCTTTTTGGAAGTGCTTGTCACTCCATGGAACTCAATTTGCTTTGTTGTTTTGAAACCTAGATCTCTAATGGATCCAAGAAAAGTAATGATTTTATAGATTATCTACCTTTCTTGTTGTTGGGGTGACAGTGATGCTCTGTTGTGGCTTAAGCAGAGGTGAAACAGGCAATGGCCTTTTAAAAGGCAATGTGTAAACCGTTCCCCAAAGCAGTGACCTCAAACACAAGATACACAGATGGTTTATTTTTCAACCAGAATAAAAAATTGAAAACGTAAATTTTATCTTGTCACTTGTCTGCTTAAAACCTCTGTAGTAGTTTCTCATCAAACTTCAAATTCAAACTCCGTGCCACATCAAATTTCAAATTCAAACTCCATGCCACAATCCCTAACGTCCTTCGTCATCTGGCTGCTGCCTATCTAGCCACCCTTAACTCATTCTTTACTTTCTTTCTAGCTCACTTTGATAATTCCTGATACTGCAGTATAGATAAAAAATTTTTGAACACTCTGGCTCCTTCCTGTCTCATTAGCCTTCATATTAGCTTTTATGTCTAGTTAGATTACTCTTTCTACTAATGTTTGCATGGTTGGCTCCTTCATTCAGTTCTCTTCTGAAATGCAGACTCTTCCTCAGTTATTCCCTAACCACAAATCCCATTTTTTTCATATGACTACACATTCTACAATTAGATATTTATTTACTTTTTGTATACTTCTGTCACTCCCAAAAGAAAATAAACTCCACGAAAGAAGAAAAATTCTCTCGCATTCACATCAATATTCCCAAAGCACCCAGACCATTACTGGACACACATAGAAACTCAACAACTATCTACTAAATGAATGAATGAATATTTGTATATTATGCTATTATATACGATTAATGAAAAATACATTACTTGTTGTATATATATATGTGTGTGTGTGTGTGTGTGTGTGTGTGTGTGTGTTTCATATCTCCAGAGCCTAAAATACTGGCCTGTACATAGTAAAAACTCAGTAGGTATGTATTGAATAATAATAAAAAAGGAATATAGATCTTGTCTCAATACAATATTGACTCAACACAGCTAGCTTGTGGGAAAAATTGTAAAAAAGGAAAAAAAGTAAAGTTTTGTTATAAATACCTTTAGTGTTCTGCTTGTCCAATCTTTTCTCTTACTGTCAGCACCCTCTCCTCTCAGTGCTCTCCTGTTCTTTCTTGCCAAAATCAAATTTTAAACTGTTCTTTATCATTGTAACGTATTAAAACAGCATAAATGATTCTCATCCTAAGGAGAGTTATATTTTTACAAAGGAATAACAGCTTCAGGCAAAGGGATATGCTTCTGACACATGGGATTTCAGGTTCCAGCCAACACCAAGGATAAGGCCATTTGCAGAGGATGGTTCTCAAGTTCTCAGAACTTCTCAGAGGGTCTAATGCACATAAGGGCACAAGTGTTCAATCTTCCCCCTCAAAGAGCAACAGAATCCAAACATCAGACATATCAAAGTTGGTACAGTGTTAACAAATTCATGTCAAAGACCAAATCTTGTTAAAGAGTATCTTATGGCTCAGCTAACTTCCTTCCTTCCTCCCTCCCTCTCTCCTTCCCTCCTTCCTTTCTTCTTAAATAATCTCCTTGGAAAATTTTCAACACACTTTCAAAAAAGTAATCTGGCTTCCTTTCCCCTTTATGTTTATCAAGGAAACTGAGCCAGAGAGCCTCCAGTTACATTTCCTAAGACATCATCCCACTCGCTTTCACATCTGTCATCAGTATGATAACAAAACAGAGTCATAAACAATATCACATTGCCATTATCTAGAGAATCCAACTAGAGTTTTTTAATCCTTCTTCAGATAAAATCCATAGATCAGTTCTATAAATATAATCAAGAGAAACAGAGAGACGGAGGGAGAGAGAGAAAATTAATAACAATTGAGTTACATTGTTTCTAATTAGCAAATAGAAAAATAATCTTGACTAATGTAACATGCAAATCTATCATTAAAGTGTTCCAAGTGAGTCAATGTGATTAATTAGCTCAATATTCCTTTTTAGGACTAGCTATTATATTGTTTTTCTACATCTTTTGCATGTTATAATCTTCTAATCTCCATTATACCACCACTTTTCCATCCCAATTATGCTAGTTTAAATAAGCACATGTGACTGATAAAGATGAGTTTTATAAAATTATTAAACTGTTTACGTTACAACTCGAGGCAGGGATTGCAGTGGAATTTTTGCAGAGCTAGGAAAAATGTTTATATTGCACTGATGAGAAACAATCTATTATAATCATACATTTCACATTTACTGTTATTTCTTGTTAATTTTTTTTCCATATGAAAGATTTATTTTTTGCTTTGACTTTGAATGTGTATTTATTGAAATCATTTATGTATTGGGAAACTGCTAAAATTCCCTGGCTTAAAATGTCCAAATTTCTGATTGCATAATAGCAAAACCTCAAATATTTGGCTCCTATACAATTGGCACCTCTGAACATGGAATTACAGGGAACACAAAAACTACAGACTGAAGTTAGAGCTATTGAGAAAAGCCAAAGACAATGAGTTCAAAGACATGCCATGATTGGTCAGGTCTCAAAGAGTTCTGGGATTGGTTGGAAAAACAAGCACACAACTAAGCACACTCCAGTCACAAGGGCAATGAGTATTGCCAAAGGGATGACAGAAAACAGTGATGAGCAGACAAGAGAGAAGGCAGCAGGAGGAAGGAGAAGTATCTATGGCAAAGGAAGAAAAGAAGAGTAAAGGCAAGACGGGTATAAGAGAGAGCAAAATGAAAAATGAGAAATGAATCATCAAGAAAGGAGAGCAAAAGCAACTAGAGACAATAGTGTGGGTAAAGAGGATATAAAGAAGTAGAAAGATCAGGTGGCATTGTGGTTAAAGTGCTCAGCTGCTAACCAAAAATCAAGGGTTGGAACACACCTATGGCTCCGTGGGAGAACAATGTGGCAGTCTGCTTCTGTAAAGAATTACAGCCTCGGAAACCCTATGGGGCAGTTCTACTCTGGCTTATAGGGTCGCTATTAGTCGGAGTGGACTCCCCAGCAATGGGTTTTAAAGATGAAGAAGACTCAGACAAAGAAAGAGTTTGACAATCTTATGCAGGATATGCTACTTTATCCTAGTGCCTGTATCAAAGAGTTGTTGTTACGTGCCATCGAGTCGGTTCCAACTTACAGCAACCCTATAAGACAGAGTAGAACTGCCACGTAGAGTTTCCCAGGAGCAGCTGGTGGATTTGAACTGCCAAGCTCTTGGTTAGCAGCTGAGCTCTTAACCACTATTCTGCTAAAAGCGATGAGATTTATTGAAGGTTCGAAAACAGTCCGGACTAGGGAAAATGTCTGATCTCACAGAGCGAAAGAAACGCTTCCAAAACAGTGAGGCAGTAAACATATATTTCAGACGTCAGAACAAAGAACCTAAAATGCATCATTTAATTAGAGGTTACAAATTTAGATTGCCATAAAGCAGGCTTACTAAAGGCGGGGATTAGGAGGGGATTGATTTAGAGTACATACGTGTTACCCTTGGATTGGTTACAGGGTGACAATTATGAGGATATAGGTAGAAAGGGGCTGGGTGGGGAGGGGTTAGATGAAATAGCTTGCCCAAGCAAAATCTTTTCAGTTGCCTAGGAGACTTAGATAACATTGGCATCAAGGTCTTTTTAGAGAAATATATCTTGAGGTCATTTTACACAAATGTATTTGCATCAAGACCCCCTCCTTGGGGTGCATACCTTCCACATCCTGGCTTGACCAGAGAGAAACAGCCCCTTATCTATGATTACTAGCCAGATAAAGAGCCCAAAGATCACCGCTGTTAAAGACAGAATTTAATTTTGTTGAATGCAGCAGGGTCCTGGGTTAGTTTAGCCATTTCATTCTGGTCAAGGGGGCTTCAGGGTTTCTCCTTTACACCTTAAAATTAAGGAGGAACTCTTTTTAATTTTAGTTAGTCAATACTTCCACTGAAAGAAGTAATAAAAGTACTCACCTTGAAAGAATGGAAACTAACTTTCATTTAGTACTTACTCAATTGCAAATCAACTTCTATATACAGTGAATACAACTATGTTTACCATCTGTGAAACCTCTCCTCTTGCCTCACGTTCCCTACAAAATCAGTAGGATTAGCTCATGCCCAGTCTTCAAGACGTCTTGCTTACGATCAGCCTTGGCATTTGTTCTGTGTTCAGCTTCTGATAAGGGAATGTCTACTGATTTGAGCCAAAAAGTAACATCGAAGTTCTTTCTCCATTAACCCAGTCCCTTGGTTTCTAAAACTGTAGTTGAACCTTAGAACTCCATATCATATCTAAACACTTTGATTGCATCTTCATGCTAAATGTCGAGTGACTATTTATGAAACTTGTCACAGGAACTTAACTTTCAATGCCTAAATCATATTACTGTAGCCATATTAGCTAACTTTTGTCTTTTATCATTGCTTCCTTCAAAATCTGTGACACTAAGATAACTAAATGATAGGTTCGACAGTAGGTTTACAAGAATTGACTCTCATTAGGTTAACCGTGATGGATTTTAGGAGCTTGGAATATGTGGCCCATACTAGTATTTAAGGCTAGATGCATAAATAAAAATATATATATTTTTGAGATTAGAGAGAGACGATCACTGTGTTTTCACATTTTCTTTTCTTTCATAATTAAAGTCCTTACTCCAGATTTTTTTGCCTAACTAGCTACCTGTATGATTTATTAGAAAGTTACCTTGAAAGCAATGGTTTCTGGAGGTGGAAAGAGAAAATTGGGTTTTGGACAAAACTTAAATTACAATACATATTAAAGAAAGGTTGAAGGAAACTCTTTAGGGTTTCAGAGACAAATATCAAAATTGCTAAAGACTTTAAGTCTGCCAAAACAATTAGAAGTTTATTCAATGTGTGTTATGACAAACACGACTTAAAACACAATGACTGAGTAATGCACCGTATTGTGATACCAGTAGTATAAACAGATTTATTTCATTTTATTTAATTTGCTCAGTTTTTCACAAAAATGTAAAAAGCTAGAGCTGGTATGATGTAAAGTAGATATACTTTGACTTTATATAATAAGTGAGGAAAAGGTGGGTCAAAGGCCTAAAATAACCCAGAAGAACATTTAAGACCAAGATCCAGGACTTTCATTCCCAGATTCTTTTCACTGTTTCTGAAAGGGTAGGAGAAATTGTTTCTGTATACAAAACAAAAAACAAACAAACCAACAAAACAAACCTATTGCTGTCGAGTTGATTCCGACTCATAACGACCCTATAGCATAGAGTAGAACTGCCTCACAGGGTTTCCAAGGAGAGGCTGGTGGATTCGAACTGCTGACCATTTGGTTAGCAGGTGTAGCTCTGAACCACTGTGTCACCAGGGCTCCAAGCAGGAGATAAATAATGTACATACTACTTATTGAATAAATGCTTCAAAAATGGTGGGTGTGCAGAAGAAAGGAAATAACAAAGATCAGAGCAGAAATAAATGAAATAGAGAACAGAAAAACAATAGAAAGGATCAACAAAACCAAAAGCTGGTTCTTTGAAAGGATCAACAAAATCAAACCAATGGCCAGACTGACAAAAGAAAAACAGGAGAGGATGCAAATAACCAAAATAAGAAATGAAATAGGTGACATTACAACAGACCCAACTGAAATAAAAAGGATCATGACAGAATATTATGAAAAACTATACTCCAACAAATTTGAAAACCTGGAAGAAATGGATAAATTTCTAGAAACACACTACCTACCCAAACAACAACAAAGTGATGTTGAAAATCTGAACAGACCAATAACAAGAGAAGACATTGAAAAGGTAATAAAAAAAACTCCCAATGAAAAAAAGCCCTGGCCCAGATGGCTTCACTGGAGAATTCTACAAAACATTTACAGAAGAGCTTGTACCACTACTACTCAAGCTATTTC
>NW_004444018.1:70010-72856 GCF_000243295.1 Trichechus manatus latirostris
AAATTCTAACTCACAAAAAAAAAAGACCAGATTTACTGGTCTAAAGGAGACAGGAGAAACCCTGAGAGTACGGACCTATAAAACCTATAAACCTATAAAACCTATAAAACCCTATAAAACCAAATGGGACTAATGAGGCACAGCAGTCCAGGGAAAAGGACTAGAAGGTAGAAGGGGGCAGGAAAGCTTGTGATAGGGAACCCAAGGTTGACTAAGGATAGTGTTGATGTGTTGTGAGGTTGTTAACCGTTGTCATAGGGCAACATGTGTACTAACTGTTTAATGAGAAACTATTTTGTTCTGTAAACTTTCATCTAAAGTGAGAATAGCAGCACAATTGGAAGAGCATAGTCGATGTCACTGAAATGTGCATGTAGAAATTTTTGAAATGATGTATATTTGACTATGTATATTTTCACCAAAAAAAAAAAAGGTTGAGAAGGGAGAGGGTTGACATATCATGGGGTTGTTAACCAATGTCATAAAACAATATGTGTGTACTACTGTTTCACGAGAAACTATTTGTTCTGTAAACCTTCACCTGAAGTACAATAAAAAAATAAAAATAAAAATAAATGGTGTATACAGTAGTAAACCCGTACCTGTTGCCATCAAGTCGATTCCGACTCATAGCAACCTGATAGGACAGAATAGAACTGCCCCATAGACTTTCCAAGGAAGGCCTTGTGGACTCAAACTGCCGAACTTTTGGTTAGCAGCCGTAGCACTTAACCACTATACCACCAGGGTTTCCATACAGTAGTAAAGCCCTGGTTTTATTGTTTGTTCATATCTGACATCTAAATTTCTACCTTGGATTACATTACACCTACTTTTCACTTGTCGACTGTCTCATTAGCTTTCACATTTACAACAGTAGTAAAAAATCTGCTCCCCAACTATTTTGTGCATTAACGGTATACGTCTGGTAGTAACTAATGCTGAGGTGCAAGGTGAAAGTAACACATGCTGTGATGTTTAAGGTTACCTGTCAACTTGGCTGGGCCGTGATCCTCAGTGGTTTGGCAGTTATGTAATGATGTAATTTGGCAGTTACATAATGATGAAGTCATCCTCCATTTTGTGCTCTGAAGTGGTCATCCTCCACTTGCGCATAATGCCAATTTTCACATACCCTGTTCTCTGGAACCTAACCATGTCAATAAGTGAGGAGTGGATGTAATTTAATATTGTTGCTCACATGATGGGAGCCAACTGTAAGCGAAGCCAGAATGTTTTGGTGAACTGAAAAATCTCTATAAAGTTCATCGTGAAGCAAACACAGACACTTTTTAAGGATAAAAATGGTACAGCTACACCAAACTTGAGCTCCCTAGAAGGGGCCCGATGAAAGAAGGAAAAAATGGTGTAAACCGGAGAAACGTGATCATATATATATGGCCAATAGCCCAAAGAATAATAAATTAAGTTGTTTAATTTTCCTCCAGCATTATCAATGATAATTTACCTCGCAAATGAATTGGGCTGGCAGGGTGAAAATCCCTTTCCATAGAAACCATTCACCAAGGGGACTTCACCTGGAGTTCAGGGATCAGGGTGGGGAAAATTACATCTTTATTTTCATACAATTCTAATTTAGTATCTTCAACTATGAATGTAGCATCTACCACAGTAATATTAGCAATACCCTGTCATTAGTAGAAATCACAAATACTTTCATATTACATTACACTTTTGCAGCTGTTTCAAAATATTGCTTACACTAGATCTTGTTATTTAATGTACTAATTACATATTTTAAAAACATTTTGATTACTGTATTTCAATATAGTAATTTTCTTTGTAATACTTTACATTTTATTTTATTCATTTAAAAATATTTTTGTTGCCGTTGTGTTAGCTGCCATCAAGCCAACTCTGACTCATGACTACCTACGTATAGCAGAAAGAAACGTTGACCAGTCCTGCGTCATCCTTACAATCACAAGCATGTTTGAGTTCACTGTTGTGGCTATCGTGCTAATCCATCTCACGGAAGGTCTGCCTCGCCCTCTACTTCACCAAACATAATGTCTTCCTTTGGCGATAGATCCCTCCTGATGACATGCCCAAAGCAAGTGAGTTGGACACTGTTCTGTTGTGATCCATAAGGTTTTCATTGGCTAATTTTCAGAAGTACTTCATCAGGCCTTTCTTCCTAGTCTGTCTTAGTCTAGAAGATCTGCTGAAAGCTGTCCACTATGGGTAACCCTGCCAGTATTGGACATACTGGTGCGTAGCTTCCAGCATCATATCAACATGCAAATCTACAGTACAATGAACTGACAGGTGAGTGTTTTATTAAAAACATTAGTTTGGGAGATATCCACAGACTGCCAAAATGATCTATTGCACATACAAAAAAATTGAGAATTTCTGATCTTGTCTAACTGTTCTAGTCTAAACCATTCTAATTTTACTTCCGGGTAACTATTATCTTCCTAACTGCTTTCACTCCCTCTATTCTTGCTACTCCAAGATACATTCTCCATTCAAATGCGAAGGGTAATTTAGAATATGTAAATCATACCAACTCACTCTCTCAAAATCTCCTAATACTTTCCCAATACATTTTGACTCAACATTCACATGCCATACCATAACCTAAATGCCACTTTTCACACTTTCCTTTCTGATTATGCTCTATCACCCTGGCTTTCTTTCTGTTCTTCTACCAGACCAAGTTCAATCCTGCCAAAGGCCTTTGCATTTACTCTTAGTGCTGGCTGCTCTTCTCTGCTCCAACCCTCCCTGCAACTTGGATTTTTTTTTTTTTATTGTACTTCAGGTGAAGGCTTACAGAACAAATAGTTTCTCATGAAACAGTAGTACACATGTTGTTTTAT
>NW_004444018.1:72956-78969 GCF_000243295.1 Trichechus manatus latirostris
GAGAGTTTTTATCAGGAATGGGTGTTGGTCTTTGTCAAATGCCTTTTCTGCGTCAATTGAGATGATCATGTGATTCTTTTCTTTCCTTTTATTTATATGGTGGATTACGTTGATTGATTTTGTAATGTTGAACCATCCTTGCATACCTGGTATGAATCCTACTTGGTCTGCAACTTGGATTTTTGCATAGCTTCTGCTGTCCATCAAGTCTCAGTTTAAATAACGCCTCTTAAGATTTTCAAAAGGAGCACTGGAGTGCAGTGGTTAAGCACTCAGCTGTTAATTGAAAGGTCAGCAGTTCGAACCCATCAGCTGCTCTGTGGGAGAAAGATGTGGCAGTCTGCTTCTATAAAGATTACAGCATTGGAAACCCTGTAAGGAAGTCCTACTCTGTCCTATAGGGTCACTATGAGTCAGAATGGACTCAACAGCAATAAGATTATTAGGATGCAACGTTTTGTTCTATTATACATGAGATCACCAAGAGTTGGAGCTGAGTTCAGTGGCATATAAGAACAACAACATTATCCCTGAATACCCAATCTCAAGTAGGTCTTTCCTCTCAGTATCACTGTCACATCATCTTCTGTTATTTACTTCAGGATTGTTGTCACTAACTGAATTTACCTTATTTAGATATTTATTTACATGTTTCTTAACTGTCTTTCTATAACCAGAGAATAAATCACAAGAGGGCCGAGGCCTTGTCTGGGTGGCTCGCCAGTTTAAACCCTGTAGCACATTGTGAGACCTCAATAAAAAAAATTTGACTGAGTGAATGAACATCCTCATTTTAATGGTGAGGAAACTAGGGCACAGAATGTTTTGTAAGTTTCCTATAGTCATTCCATACAGTGATATAGACACGGAAAACACTTGTAATTAAATTTTTCATGACCTGTTGGTATTTTATATATGATATATATATTTATATACATATATATGTATATAAACACACACAATTTTATATATATTTAATTAATAGTTTGAGTCCAAGACTATTGATTCATTTAATTTTCAGAGTTTTGGAAATATTTGAATATGGGTTAAATATTGTATTTCATTAGCTTTCAATTCATTTAGACTTGAAAAAGTTAGTATTTTCTCTACCTAGAAAGAATCTACCCTGTAGACCTAGTTTGCTTTTTTTCTTGAAATAGCTGAGCATCCACTGATACAATAAATAATCTAGTTTAAAACAGGAACTTGACTGGTCTTTGAAACCAACTGAACTAATAAACCAATTTGTCAGTGCTATTCTGTCTCGAGCATTTTCCCCCGATGCTGCTAACCTGTTGGGACTCTCATTTTATCACAGGATTTGCATTTGTGATACCAGTCAAATTGTCTGAATACTTAAATGTTGTGGACAAAGCAATAAACAGATGACCTAAGTGGGATTAACATTTTACAAAAGAGGTTTTTCTGCTTTATTCCCAGAATCTGTTGGTGTTCAGCCTGGCGGTGTGATCAAAGCCAGATATGTCTGGAACAGAGTGAAGACAAATTATGATGGCCACATAGAATAAGCAATAAGCAGATCAGAAAGTTATGCAGAATTCTCATGGATGCAGTGATGTTTGTGTTTCATGTTACGGAAATAGAGTGAATCTGGATGGTAAAAAACTGAGTCATGCCAATATACTGAGTCAGCTATGTGTATGCCTGCTAGGGAGTTTTCCTTTGTTCTTTTTAGAGGCACTTGGCTTATTTTAATGGCTTCTCCTTGCATGGCATAATCACCCGCTATGTAATTAACCGTGTCTAGTTATTTCATCACATCAAAAGTAGTGTAAAATAGCTTTTCTGTTGACTGTAAAGCTGAGTTTGGTGGTTATGAATGTACCAGACATCAAAGAGCTCTATTTTCCACAGACTGCATGGAAACAGGCCAGCAACACTGAAAGTTTCCCCTCTATTGCTCCTTCTCTTAAGTGGAGTCATCACCCACTAGACTGGAGGGAAGGAGGTGATTTCCATAATAATTCATTCAGGCACTCTTTATCCAAATAAAAATGATGGTGACCAGCTGTTCTGTATCTCTGCAGAAGGCAAATAAAGGAGAAAATATGCTCATATCGTAGCAGGAAGACACCACTGTGTGCTGGCTAGAATAAACACTGAACAAGCTTCTAATTCCAGCTTTTACCTCTATCCAGTTGTGCCATTATGGCTAAGCTATTTAGCTTTTTTTTGAAGCATCTATGAAAGGCTAGGGTTAGTTTAGATAGTCTGGGAAGTTCTTTGGGGCATGGAATTCCATACAATTTAAAATATGTGGTTATAGGTGTTAACTGAACTGGAAACGAGTGAATGAGAGTTATCTAGATATCATCCCAAGAGAATTTTAATATTAAAAAAACATGTAATTGTTGTTAGTTGCCATCGTGTCAACTCCGACTCATAGCAACCTTATGTATAACAGAACGAAATGTCACCTGGTCCTGCACCAACATTGTTGGTATGTTTGAGTCCATTGTTTCGACTATTGTGTCAATCCATCTCATTGAGTGTTTCCCTTGTTTTTGCTGATGTCTACTTTATCAAACATGTCTTTTTCTACCAATTAGTTTTTCCAGACGATGTGTCCAAAGTAAGTGAACTGAAGACATGCTATATATTTGACAGTACCAAAATAGAATAAGGGCTCAATAAAGCCAAACTAAATTATACTAATGATCACCATTTGTTGCATTTATATTGTACATTTATCTCATTTTGGGGTCCCCAGAAACAAAATCTGAGATGAAGATGTACATGAAAGTTATTTATTTGGAAGAGTTTCCTGAAAAAAACTGGTGGGGAAATGTGAAAATGGGATAATGAAGGGGGATAAAAAAAGAAAGGATATAATATCCAAAGGGTGTAATATGCAAAGACATTTGACTGTGCGGATCATAATGAATTATGGATAACATTGCAAAGAATGGGAATTCCAGAACTCTTAATTGTTCTCATGAGGCACCTGACCATAGATCAAGAGGCAGTTGTTTGAGCGGAACAAGGACATACTGAGTGGTTTAAAGTTAGAAAGTATGTGTGTCAGGGTTGCATCGTTTCACCATATTTATTCAATCTGTATGCTGAGGAAATAATCGAAGAAGCTGGATTATATCAAGAATAACGAGGCATCAGGATTGGAGGAAGACTCATTAACAACCTGTGATATGCAAGACAACCTTGCTTGCTGGAAGAAGACTTGAAGAACTTACTGATGAAGATCAAAGAATAAAGCCTTCAGTATGGATTAAACTTCAACATAAAGAAAACAAAAATCCTCACAACTGGATCAATAAGCAACATCATGATAAATGGAAAAAACATTCAAGTTATCAAAGGTTTCATTTTACCTGGATCCACAATCAACAACCATGGAAGCAGAAGTCAAGAAATCAAACGATTTTGGGCATTGGGCAGCTTCCAACTTGGATTGCCACTATTCAATAAGAGCAAGATGTCAGCATCATTGGAGAATTTCTAAGAACCCAATGTGCTCTGTTTAGTTTTTTTATATAAAAGAAAAAAAATTAGTATCATGCAATAAATGAAATTAACATTTAGTATACTATTCTTCCTTCAATTTCTATAGTTATGAAAATCTGACATCCAAGTTTTGAGGAATTTAAGATGGATTATATAAAGAGCTAGTCTAGTGCCCTACTTTTTTTCCCTTTCCTGATACATTATAAAAGAATAGCTGAAGTAAGACATTTTCATTTTTTAAATACCAGCTATGTATCAAAATACACACAAAATAATTATTACTTGATTTGTTACATGGAACTGTAAGAAGCTTTTCTGATGATTGTGACCAAGGACAAAAAGAATCAACAGAGAGTGGTATTGCACTTACATGCCTTGTTATGGCAATTCAGACTCCCTTTATCCCATTGCCTTCAAGTCAATTCCAACTCACAGTACCCCACAGGACAGGGTAGAACTGGCCCATAGGGTTTCCAAGGCTATAAATCATTTTTTTTAATTGTTGCAATTAAATGAGGTTTACATTTCAAGTTAGTCTCCCATACAGAATTTTTTTTTAACCTAATTTGTTATGAAACCCCAACCACTCACCCAATTCCGCGACAGCACACTCCTCCCCTCCCCCCCGATTCCCCATGAACATTCAACCAGCTCCTAACTCTCTCTGCCTTCCTCTCTCACCTCTGGACAGAAGCCGCCCCTATGGTCTCTTATATCTACTTGTCTAAGAGGCACATTCTTCACAAGTATCACTTTATGTCCCACAGTCCAGACCAATCCCTGTTTGAAGAGTCGGCCTTGGAAATTGTTTTAGTTCTGGGGTGATGGAGAGACCAGCGGCCATGCTTTCCAGGGCGCCTCCAATCTTAGTCAGACCATTAAGTCTGGTCTTCTTACTAGAATTTGAGTTCTGCATCCCATCGTTCTACTGCTCCATCAGGGACCCTCTCTTGTGTTCCCTGTCAGGACTTTCATTGGTGGTAGCCAGGCACCATCTAGTTCTTGTGGTCTCAGGCTGATGAAGTTTCTGCTTTATGTGGCCCATTCTGTCTCTTGGGCCAATACTTTCCTTGTGTCTTTGGTGTTCTTTGTTCTCCCTTACTCCAAGTGGTTGGGACCAATTGATGCATCTTAGATGGCCACTTGCAAGCTTTTAAGACCCCAGATGCCACTCACCAAAGGAGGATGCAGAACATTTTCTTAATAAGGTTTGTTATGCCAATTGACATAGATGTCCCCTGAAAGCATGGTCCCCAGACCCTGCATCCCTGCTACTCTGTCTCTCAAAGTATTTGATTGTATTCGGGAAACTTCTTAGCTTTGGTTCACTCCAGTTGTGCTGGCTTCCCCTATAGTGTGTGCTGGCTTCCCCTATAGTGTGTGCTGTCCTTCCCTTCACCTAAGATAATTCTTATCTACTATCTAGTTAGTGAATAACCCTCACCTTCCCTCCCCAACCCCGTAACCATCAAAGAATGTTTTCTTCTGAGTTTAAACCTTTTCTTGAGTTCTTATAATAGTGGTCTTAGACAGTATTTGTCCTCCTGTGCCTGACTAAATTCACTCAGCATAATAAGTTCTAGCTTCCACCAAGTTATACGGTGTTTTGCAGCTTCATCATTGTTCTTTATCGTTCCATAATATTCCATTGTATGGATATACCATAGTTTGTTTATCCATTCGTCCATCGATGGGCACTTAGGGTCCTTCCATCTTTTGGCTATTGTGAACAGTGCAGCGACGAACATGGGTGTGCATATATCTATTTGTGTGACGGCTCTTGTTTCTCTAGGATATATTCCAAGGAATAGGACTGCTGGATCGTATGGTACTTATATTTCTAGCTTTTTAAGGAAGCTCCAAATCAATTTCCAAAGTGGTCGTACCATTTTACATTCCCACCAACAGTGTATAAGTGTTCCAGTCTCTCCACAACCTCTCCAGCATTGGTTATTTTCTGTTTTATGCATTAATGCTAGCCTTGTTGGGGTGAGATGATATCTCACTGTAGTTTTGATCTGCATTTCTCTGATGGCTAATGATCGTGAGCATTTCTTCATGTGTCTGTTAGCTGCCTGAATATCTTCTTTGGTGGAGTGCCTGTTCATATCCTTTGCCCATTTTTTAATTGGGTTATTTGTCTTTTTGCTGTTGAGGTTTTGGAGTATCTTGTAGATTTTAGAGATTAAACACTGATCAGATTTGTTGTAGCCAAAAATTTTTTCCCAGTCTCTAGGTTGTCTCTTCACTCTTTTGGCAAAGTCTTTGGATGAGCATAAGTGTTTGATTTTTAGGAGCTCCCATTTATCTAGTCTCTCTTCGGGTGCTTGTGCATTGTTACTTACAGTTTGTATTCTGTTAATGCCATGTATTAGGGCTCCTAGCATTGTCCCTATTTTTTCTTCCATGATCTTTATTGTTTTAGATTTTATATTTAAGTCTTTGATGCATTTTGAGTTAGTTTTTGTACATGGTGTGAGATATGGGTCTTGTTTCAGTTTTTTGCATATAGATATCCAATTATGCCAGC
>NW_004444018.1:105963-133257 GCF_000243295.1 Trichechus manatus latirostris
TGTATCTTTGGCTATGTGTATTTTCACCAAAAACAAAAAAAAATGTTTGAGAAGTTAGAAGGTTGATATGTTGTGGGGTTGTTAGCCAGTGTCATAAAACAACATGTGTACTACTGTTTCATAAGAAACTATTTGTTCTGTAAGCCTTCACCTGAAGTACAATAAAATATATAAAAAAAAAAAAGATAATGGGCACAGTACACTTAGAAAATTTGAAGTATTTAATAAATGGTAACATCTATTTTTATCTCACAGCCATAGCATAAATGCTCACTCAGTACCTCATTTGTCAGGACTTTGCTGCTTTTTGTGGTTATTCTGTTATAGACTAGTGGGAGAACAAAAAAGTTTACTGATCAAAAAGAATTGCACACCTCAACACCTACCATTCAATGCCTATGAAAGGTAGATGTGACAGAAATTTGGGAATATAAATTGAAAAGATATTTAAATAGATGGTGGTTTTTGTTAGTTGCCATGAGTCAACTCCAACTCATGTCCACCTTATTATAAAAGAATGCAACATTGCTTGGTTGTGCACCATCTTCATGATCATTGGTATGTTTGAATCCATTGTTGTGGCTTTGTGTCAATCCATCTCACCGAAGTTTTCTCTCATTTTTTGCTAACCCTCTACTTTACTAATAGATGGTAATATAGAAAATTAACAGCTTAAAAATAAACAAACAAAAAACTATTATCAGACAACCAAGCTATAAATTTTTACCTTGTCAACATACCTATTGCATGAGAAAGTCCTTCAGGAAATTGTTATGGTCATCACTCCATAGACTCATAGATCAAATTGATTAGTTATATCCCATTCAGTATGCATACAATTGTGCCTAGCAGTATTTTCACAATTACTCTACTTAATAGTCTTCCAGATCTGTTCTGTGAATTGTGCAGGATTTAAAAGTGTTTTGTTATAGAAAAATGAGAGCATTATTTTTACTAATTTAAGGATAAAACTTCCTGATTTGAATATGTAGCTAAATAAATTGTTAAAAAATATTAATTATAACCTTCTCATTCCTTTGCCTTATTAATTAGACAGTCGGGTCCTAGTAACCATAAAGCCTTTGCTTTCTGAGCATTGGCTATTAGTGTACTGGTTTGGAGGGAATGGGACAGAGCAGAATTGTTAAGGGATTTGAGAGATGTTTAGGAGTGACGAAAAAGAAGCCATAGTTGTTGGTGACGCCAGAGAGACTTGGGAAAAGAAACATACTGATCATACTAGTTAGTTATTCTATCTCATACAATCCTCACATCTTACAGAAGATAAAAGGGATGCTCAAGCAGATAAGTAACTTGCCTGAGGTAAATGGCTGTCAGAATTCAGTCCCAGGAAGTCTGACTCCAAAGTCCATGTTCTTTCCTATCATTCTCCACACTTCAATTTTTAAAAGAATTTCTTACTTTAAAATGTATTTAGCTCTGCATTCTTAGATATGTTTGTATCCCTGGAAACCAAATGACAGTGGCTTTGTCTTCTTGGGGGTACTATTTTATTCTAAGACATCAAGGGAGCACCCTGCTCATATATTACTGTCACAAGTCTTTGGCAGGTATGCCAAGTTGTCTTCCTTTTCCTGAAGCACAGAGGGAAAAACAAAAGGCTGTGGCAGGTTAAACAGAGGGAAAAGAGCCAGAAAAGAGAAGGCAACGGTCAGAAGCAGGATAAGACCAGCAAATGAGAAGATTATAAAGCAGTTGAACAGAATGATTTGAAGAAACATAAACTAATGCTAATAGGAAGTATGGAGAAACAGGATTATTTAATCTCTGATACTTTTTTTAAAGTCAGTTATATTTTGACTATTTGGTGAAGAGCAATGTTGTAAAATGGAATTTTAATTAGCTTTTGTGAGTGAGTGAATTGAGTTGTATCTCACTTGCCAGAAAGAATTGGTTTACACTTATGTATGGATACCATTTCACCTCTGCAATTAGTCTACACTTACTGAAAAAAAGACAGCCACAAAAGTCTTAACATCTGTATCAGAAATCTTTTACCACTATGTATAATGCTACATACCAAATCACCCCAAAACTCAGTGACTTAAAACAATAAGCATTTACTTAGTTCACAAATCTTTGGGTTAAATGGATGGCCTTGCCGATCTTGTGTTGATAGTTTACATGTTATAAGGGATGGCTTACTTCCGGCTGATCTAGGATGGCCTGTCTTGAAATGACTGCTGTGACTTGGCTTTGCTCCTTGTAGCTTGCATCCTCAAACAGCCATGTTCTCAGGGTGATGATGGACTGCAGAATTGGGCAAACCTCATTGCACAAGCACTTTCTAAGCATAAACTTATGTGATGTTTGTTAACATTCCACTGGCCAAAGTAAGTCACACGGTCAAAGTAGGTGAGTAGGTGAGTTCTACAGAGATACATGGCGAGATCATACATTCAGAGAGAGGTGAAGAACTGGGGCCATTGATGACCTTCATCTATGTTTTAGGTTTTTGTTGAGAGCAAAACAGACTGAAACAGCAAAGCACACGTTTGAGGGGTAGAGGTGGGGGAGGGAATATATATATATATATACACAAACCAAGGATTTCACCAATTACAAGAGACAATCTCCAAAACCACATTGATTCTAATAGCAGGGTTACTCTAATTTCTTTACATTCTTAGCATACAAAGGGAGGGAACTGAGAAGCTCTGACTTTAAATTTATTGTGGTTACTGATGTATTTGGACTTTTTTTTGTATCATTATATTTTCTGCCTTCTATTTACTGCTCTATCTTTTTTTGTTACTCATTTTCTCTCCTTTGATTAACTTTTTAAATATTTGTTTTTTTCTTCTTCTCAAGTCTGGAAGATATATATTCTATTTATGTTCTTTTATCAACTGTCAAGAAACTACAAAAGAATGATAAATAATAATGGTGATGAAGAATATCCTTGTTTCTAACTTTGGTAGGATTATAGTATTTTTCAATTGAATATGATCCTAGATTTGACATTAACAGTTACATACTTTATGGGTGTAGATATAAATATAAATTATATATATAACTAATGATAATTTTATTTTAATCTAGATTTTATCTTTCAGATAGTTAATGAAGCAACCAAAAATTGCTATACTTGATCCTGAGCAATGAAAACGTCTTAGTTGACAAAATTGGGGATCTTAAAAGATAATGACCATATTATGTAATATTATTTTTAAATGCCTAATTAAATATACTATGCTGAGTGAGATAAGTCAAACACAAAAGAAAAAATGTAGTATAATCTCATTTATATGAAATATCTAGAGTAGGCAAATCCAACAGAAAAAAGAAAATTAGAGCCACTCTCTCCTAGCCTCAGGCATGTGCCCACCAGAACGTGTTCCTGTCAACTGACCAGAGTCCTTGAATTCTCCTCTCCGAGTTAGTCTGGACTGCCCCAATGCCAACTTTGTATCCTTCGAAAACACTAAGAAAATGTCCCAGCATCAGTTTTTACCAGAGCCAATCACCTGTCATTCCTGGAACAAGGACTGTACCCAAATTGCTCTTAGCCCCCCAAATCATGAAGTCCTCATCTATAAGCAGAATGGGAGCCAGTGGGTGAAAGCCCATGAACTCAAGGGACACAAGGGACACATCACAGGTATTGACTGGGCACCCAAGATCATCGTCACTTGCGGGGCAGACCGCAACGCCTATGTCTGGAGTCAGAAAGATGGTGTCTGGAAGCCCACCCTGATGATCCTGAGAATTAATCGGGCAGCCACTTTATGAAATGGTCCCCCCTACAGAACAAATTTGCTATGGGAAGTGAAGCACGGCTCATTTCTGTCTGTTACTTCCAGTCCCAAAATGACTGGTGGGTAAGCAAGCACATTAAGAAGCCGATTCGCTCCACGGTCCTCAGCTTGGACTGACATCCCAACAACGTTTTGTTGGCAGGCTCGTGCAACTTGAAGTGCAGGGTGCTTTCTGCCTAGATTAAAGAAGTGGATGAAAAGCCAGCCAATACGCCACGGCGCAGCAAGAAGCCATTTGGTCAACTCATGTCCGAGTTTGCTGACAGTGGCACTGGTGGCTGGGTGCACAGGGTCAGCTTTTCTGCCAGCAGGAGCCGCCTGGCCTGGGTCAGCCACGACAGCACGGTGTCCGTTGCCGATGCTTCAAAAAGTGTGCAGGTTGCAACTCCGAAGACAGAGTTCCTGCCACTCCCAAGTCTATCATTTGTCTAGCAAAATAGCATCGTGGCTGCTGGTCACGACTGCTGCGTGATGCTCTTTAACTACGACGACCGTGGCTGCTTGACATTCATCTCCAAAGTCAACATTCTGAAACAGAGCATCCAGCGCAGCATGTCAGCTCTGGAGTGCTCCCGAAACACCGACAAGAGAGCTATCACTGAGGACCACAATATGGCCTCGGAGGCGCTGCACCAGAACGGCATCGCTCAAGCGTCTGTTTATGAGGTGGACAAACAAGATTGTCATAAATTCTGTACTACTGGCATCGATGGAGCCATGACAATTTGGAATTTCAAGACCTTAGAGTCTTTTATCCGGCCTTAGAAAAATGTGAAGCTGAGCAAACCTCCGAGATTGATCTAGCATGACAGACTGCGACTACCTCCTGCCTCCCCACCCTCAAGAAACACTAAAAACATGTATTGTGCAAATACTATGTGTTTTTGTTTGAATATAATTGGTGAAAGTGTTGAATTTTTTTTTTTAAAGCAGCAGTGATTTTTTTTTTTCGTGGCTATTCTATTCTTGACCAAAGCTTCTCTTTAAGTAGTTTATATTGGAAAATTGTCACATTGATTTAAAGGAAAGGGGACGTATAAGTTGTCTGTTAGAAAATGAAATAAAAATACTGAAGGTGAAAAAAAAGAAAATTAGTGACTAGCAGGACTGGAGGGAGGGGTAAATGGAGAGTTAAAAAATTATTGACAAAAATTCTCTTTCAGAGATGTGTTATTGGATTGATCTAGTGAAATAGATTTGTTAGAGCAAAAAACAAACAAACAAAAAAAAACCCTAATTGCCAAGGGAGGGGCAATGCTGGTGTCAGATATCAATGAAAAAAAAAAAAATATATATATATGTATGTGTGTATATATATATATATATATATAAATCCATTGATGCTGAGCCACTTCTGACTCATAGCAACCTTATAGGACAAAGTTGAACTGCCCCATAGGGTGCTCAAGTCTGTAAATCTTTACAGAAGCAGACTGCCACATTTTTCTCCCATAGAGCCAGTGGAGGGTTCTAACTGCCAGGCCTTTCAGCTGACAGCAGCTGACAGCTTAACCACTGTACCACCAGGGAAGAGGGTTAAGATTGCTTAAAATTAAGTTTCTACAAGTAATCACATTTTATTCTGCTGAGGAAATAAAGGAAGCCAGAAACCAATAGGGCTGCACGAAGAGAGAACCAGTTAGATTTTCAAAGGGTAAATGTTCAAGACAGAAGAAAGTGACTAACCAAGAGTAGACACAAAACTCATACATCTATGTTCAGATAAAATAAGGGAAATTTCAGCTTCAATAATTGAGGCAAATGAGAAAATGTTTATAAATGAAAGATAGAAATCAGGACTCTCATTTGTTCTTTTTTTAATCTCTATCAGAAAAAAAAAATATTTTCAATCTAGGAGGGATTGAACAAAATTGAGAAAACAAAAGCAAAAGATACTTGAACAGAATGGTAAAAAAAAAAAAAAAAGAAAACAAAACTATAGCTACTTTAAATTCATATATTCACTCATTTATTCACTAAATATTTGTTGTTTATTGTGCGCAAAGCACTGTTCTAGGCCATAGAAAGAATTTTTAAAAAATCACAGTGAATCCTGTCAGCAAGGAACTTATCATCTATGAAAGATTATTCTATCTTTAAGTAACTATAATGCAGGCAGAACGTTATTAGTTCCAGAAAGAGGAATTAAGCGTCATGGCAATTCGGAAGAACGTTATCTTCTGTAGGAAAAAACACGGGGCAAACATCATGAGGAATAATGAATATGGTGAATGAAAGAATCAGAACACAAAAATATCTCTGTCAATTATAATAGACTGCTGAGATTGCACATCATATAAATTTTCTGCATTCAGGTAAAATAATACAAGTTCAAGGAAGATTATTTTTACATTATCTCAGGATTTTAGGCCACTGCAAACTCAACATAGCCCTAACTGCAGTATGTTAATGACTGCCATTAAAAAGAAAGAAAGAGAGAGGGAGGGAGGGAGAGAGAGAGACAGACAGAAAGAAAGACAGACAGAAAGAAAGAAACTAAAGCATGCTGAGGCTCTAGTAATAGAGTCTTCACAACAAGATTGCTGTTGGTCATGCTGGAATCAGGCCAGGGCATTTTAAAAGAAGTATTTACACACAAGTATATTTAAAAAGTTATGAGTTGAAGTTGACTCGGCAACTGTTTTTGTTTGTTTGTTTACATTTAGAAATGTGTCACCAGGATGGTGGAACTAAAGCCCATGTAACAGATGTCCTTTTAAGAAGAGGAGAAGAGACACAGAAACACAGTCACAGGGTGGAGACATTCATAGGAAGACAGAGGCAGAGATTGGATTTATGCTGCCACAAGCCAAGGAATGCTTGTGGCTACCAGAGCTGGAAGAGATAAGGAAGGCACCTCCTCTAGAGTTTTCAGGAGGAAACGTGACCCTGTTAACAACTTGATAATGGACTTCTAACCTCCAGAAATGTGAGAGAATAAATTTCTGATGTGTTAAGCCACTATGTGTTACTATATGATGGCAGTTCTAGGAAACTAATTCACTTGGCTTATAGTTGCATCACTCCAGTCTCTGCCTCCATCTTCATATGGCCTTCTTCCCTGTGCATATATCTGTGTGTCCTCTTATAAAGACACTAGTCATTGGATTTATGGGCACCCTAATCCGGTATGACCTCATCTATTGCCAAACAAGGTCATATTCTGAGGTCCTGGGAAGGACATGAATTTGGGTTGGGGGGGAGGGCACTATTCAACTCAGTACACCAAGGAATGCAAGGATTGCCGGCAACCATTAGAAGCTAGGAGAGACACAGGATAGATTATCCCTCAAAGACTCCAGAGGAACCAACTCTGTCGATGCTTTGATTTCAGTCTTCTGGTCCTTCGAGCTGTGGGAGAATAAATTTTTGTTATTTTAATCCACTCAATTTATGGTAATTTGTTATGGAAGCCCTAGGAATCTTAAATACTCTCCATCTCACATTAGGAAAAGAAAAAAAAAGTCATGATAAAGAGCAAAAGGGCATAGCCCTTATATAGTCTCATGTGATTTGCATTCATTCATTAATAAACAAATAATAATGTGAATATATGTAGCAACAAGAGGTTATAGTGAAGTCAAAGTCCATCTACTATATGCCATGGAGTTAGATTTTATTTTAAGGTTTCTCTTTATTCCAAATCCCGTCCCCAGTATTCCCCACTAGACTTCTCTTTAGGCCATTGACTGTCTACAATTGGACTCAATCTGTGAGAAAGCTCTGATCCCTGCACTTCCCTCGGGGGAGAAAAGAAAGAGCTATTTGTGCTGTCTCACCTCCTGCCAACCTTGTAACTCCTGCATTTGAGCAGCTGGATGTCAAGTCCGCAGAGCTGCAATGGGTGGTAAAAACAGAGAACAAAGTAATTGAGTCAGAAAAAAGACAGATTCAATGATTAGACAGAAGTATTTGGGGGAAAAAAAAACTAAATTATTTCCAATTATTGCTTATCCTGAGCATGTCTATCTCATTTGAACAGATTTCAGAGATAGAAGGATGTCAAAAACTTCTTAAAATTCAAATAAAGCTTTGATGTCTAGTCAACTCTCCCATTTAAAAAGAGCCAAAAGGCTATTTCTTGCTCTCTGGTCTCTGAAATCAGTTATAGAGAAAGTAAGAGCTAGTAAAGGTCTTTGAGGAAGGACATTAAGCTCAGCTTGCACACTTGAGATAGTTCTGAAAGGCAGCCCTTTTTAGTGGGAAGGTATGAAAAGAACACAAAATCTCTTTTCCCAAATTTATCAGTTGCTGTCCAGTTGATTCTGACTTGTGGTGACCTTATGTTCCATAGGATTTGCAATGGCTAATTTTTTGGAAGTAGATTATCATGCTTTTATTCGAGGCTCCCCGGGGCGGACTTGAACCTCCAACTTTTCAATTAGCAGCCAAGCACATTGACCCTTTGCACAACCCAGTAACTATCTCAAGTCTGTTCCCCTTTCTTATTTCCCCAGCCACTGTAACCCAAACCCTTCTATCCCTCCAGGAGCTTTTCAAAGACTTTATATTAATTTCACAGATTCATCAATATTACTCTCACTCCTGCAGTGTCTCTGAGGTTTGATTAGGAGAGAGGAGCCTCAAACTCAAGTTATTTCTCCATCTTGTCAGGAAGCCTGTGTCTCCTTTTCTTTTCTATTTTCTTTTGGTGTTAAGTCATTGTCAGTGGTTATTTTTTCAGAATCATCCAATGATTGTTTTCAAATGAGCTCAGCTTTCTAGGGGTTAATCATTGACACTCATGATCTTGTGGCTACACTTGGAAAGTTACAACTTGAGTGAGCTGTTTTGCATTTACTCACTTCTTAAGCTCTTGGGGGAAATCCAAATGCTTGTCTGGTCACCTGGATGTTATTATCCAGGTTTTCAATTTTCTTTGTCTTTTTATACGACATTTTTCCAAGTGTTAGTAGAATAATACAGGTAATAAAAATACAAGCTTTACTGCCTCATCCCAAAATCTAATATTATGAAAGCATATTGTTTGTACTCGTTACTGTCAGTAACTCATTGACCAAAAATGTAGCAGGGAACAGACATCAGCTAGTCTGAAAGGACACTGCAGTGAGCAGAAAAAGATAAATAGATTTTCTTCAATATTCAAGTTACAAGCAAGTAACTCAAGGCTACTTCAAGTAATTGTCCCTTTCCCCAAGAACCCAAAAATAAATTTAAAAAATATGTATAAATAAAAGCCACCTTGCACTAAAAGCAAACATCAAGCTTTGTGAGAAAGATTAACCAAGCATTTTAGAGTAGTCATTGTTAGGGCACTATGCAAAATTTAGATCACATAAAACTATAACAGCACCTATTAATTGCCTAAAGCCTGTTAAGTCTTGTAGATCAGGAAAGCAATCCTATGCTCACTAGCCACACTTTATAGGCTCCCCCGTCTGGCTCTTTTACAACTACCGTCTCTTGCAAAATGCTTTGTTCCATCTTAAAGAACTGAAGCAAGAATAACTCCTTTTTCTCCCCAGCTGAGTTTTGGCAAGTAGACTTTAAGTTACTTGCACGCTAGGGAGCAAAGCACTAATGAAAGCATATGAAAAGTAATGTACCTAAGGAAAAGGTAAATGATAATAACCAGTGCACAACTTTTTATGACTTGGGCCTTTAAAGTGAAAAGCACTTTCTATAACAATAAATGTTCTGTGTTATATAATGCTGCAATAACACACTAAATAACTGAACAATAGTTGTAATTTTTCCTCACTGCTGCAAAACGTGTTCAGAATCTGAAAATAAAATACTCTTTTCTCTTTACTGTTTCAATTACATGTGTATTAAACTTTGACAGATGTTTTTAAGAATTATTGTCAAACATTAAAAATGAATACTCGAAGCACTGTAGACTCATAAATCATTGCTGGACATGTTTTGTCTTGTTATTTCTTTTAGATGAGACTCTTATACATAAGTGGCAATGGTCATTGGTGGGGGAATGAGGAATGACCCCAGAGAGCTGGATTTAATTCTGTTTGGAAAGTTGATTAAGCTCTATATGTTGAAAGAAAGTCCCATTAGTCACATAAGGGACTATAGATGGTAACTTGGTACTATTGAAATATTTATTTTTTTTGTCATGTACAAGAGTAGATCAGTGATTCATCACATAACTCCTTTCGTCTGCTCCTAGAAAGATGTAAAAGCTCCATGAACAAAGTATTTTATCAAAATATAAACAAGAAATAAATAAAAACACTGAGACTGGAGGATTCCCAGAAAGCATGGCCCTCAGACTCTGTCAGCCCAGAACTAAAACCATTCCTGAGGCCAACTCATCAGACAAAGATTGGACTGGACTATGGGACATAAAACGATACTTGTGAAGGGTATGCTTCTTGGCTCAAGCAGATACATGAGACTAAATGGCCAGCTCCTGTCCAGAGGTGAGATGAGAGGGCAGAGGAGGTCAGGAGCTGGTTGAATGGACATGGGAAATCAGGGGTGAAAAGGAGGAGTGTGCTGTCACTGTATAGGGAGAGCAATTGGGGTCACATAACAATGTATGTATAAATTTTTATATGAGAAACTAACTTGAATTGTAAACTTTCACTTAAAGTACAACAGTAAAAAAAAAGAAAGAAAGAAAAAAATAAAAACAAAAAAAAAAAGCCCCAAACTTGTAGGTCATTCAGAAAGACATTCGAAGTTCCTTCAACGCAACTATCACTAATTAATGATCAGTGAGACCCCTCTACACAACAAATAGCTTACTTCACATAATGCAATCATTTTCCTAGCTACTATATAAACATTAAAAAAAAAAAGGCTGGTGTATGAATACATTCATAGTTCTCAAAGTCAGTGGCATGACAGGACTTTGGCCACCCCACTGTCTCCAACAATATTCCTTAAACATCCCAAATAAACACATAATGAGTAAAACAACATCATGCTCTACAAAAACACTTCAAGACATGTCATCGAACTGCCCCCCTCACAAATCAATCACGATTCCTATCTTTCTATATAGAAATTGTGAAGTCATTGCTTCCTACTGTGGTCTGAGAACATAGCTACAAATTATGACTAAGCTAAGGCTATAAGATGATTGTTTTTCCCCAAGTCAGGAGAAAGTAGTAATCAAGACTTTTGTTCTTTATCTCTAGGCAAAAGTAATTATTGTTCTTACCGAATAAATAGGAGTCCTTGGGTGGTGCAAACATTTCAGTGCTCAACTACTAACCAAAAGGTTGGCAGTTTGAATCTATCCACAGGCACCTCAGAAGACAGTCCTGGTGATCTGCTTCCAAAAGATCATAGCCTTGAAAACTCTACTCTTCTCTGAACGTGTGAGTTTGCTATCAGTCAGAATTAACTCAAGGGCAACTATCAACAACAAACTAGTTTTCTTAATAAATGTAATTCCATAGTCATATTAAATTTTACATACTTTACATTTTCGATGAGTTTCTTATGTAAACAGAGCACGTATTCCAATAAAGTTCAGCAAATCAATGATCCTGTAGCCTGTTTGGAAGTCTTGATGGCGCAGTGGTTAAGAGCTCTGTTGCTAACCAAAAGGTAGATTAGAATTCACTAGCCGCTCCTTAGAAACCCTCTGGGACAGTTCTACTCTCTCCTGTAGCGTCACTATGGGTTGGGATCAACTCGACGGCAATGGGTAGCCAGTTTGACAAACACTGTTAAGAAGAAGAATGAGATGCTATGGTAAAAAACCCAGGGTTTGGTATCATTTCTTCTCCTATAATCATAAAGGGAGTATGACCCTGTCTTCAATAACATTGAATGAAGAAATCTCAATGAAGAGATTTTAAAGACAGAATCAGCATGTATGCTGCACTCTCACTTCCACCCATGCCCATAGCAGCCACTGGTAACAAACCATGGCATTCTTTCCTCTGAGCCTATACGACTTTCAATCTGTCTCAGTATAGTACTCCAAGCAGCCAATATCAACTAATGAAAGTTGGTGTTCAAGGTGAAACATTTTTGCTTCTCTGTTCAACGGTTAAAATGTTTTCATCTTTTTTTTTTTTTTTTTTAATGTTACAGAAGATTCAACCCTTAAAACCGGCTTTTTGCTGAATAAAAATAAATGATTTTTAATCACATTTTTATTAAGAGCTCTGCTGCTAACCAAAAGGTTGGCAGTTTGAATCCACCAGCTGCTCCTTGGAAACCCTATGGGGCAGTTCTACTCTGTCCTATAGGATCGCTATGAGTCAGAATCGACTTGACGGCAACGGGTTTGGGTTTTTGTTTTTTTTTTAAATACATTAGACTATGACATAACAGTATATGCTCTGCAGGTAGTTTGGTAGTAGCATCAGCAGGAGAGCAAAGAATTTTGTTCAGGTGCATTGCACAAAATTTTGAAATATAAAATTCATGATTGTTTATAAATAAATTCCGGTCCTGATACTTCTTACGGGTTGGGCCTATGCTTAAAAACTTTGAGGTAACTTCTTCTCAGTGTAAACTTAAGTTGCAGTATGCATTCAGAACATATCTTGATATCGTGTATGCTTTGTTGCTTAAGTTTGCGGACTATGCATTTTTCATTACTATTGTGTTGTGGAATATTCTGTAGGTACAAAGATTGACAGTGGCTCAAAAATGACTCATGGAATAAAAAATGCAGTAATGCCATCCATTTATTTGCTATGAAATCATTACTTAAATACCATGATAACAAGATTAAAGTTGTTACTATTTTACTTAATAGTTTTTAAAAAATATATTACCTAAGTGCATTGGTTCAAGTGTCTTCCAAATCCATTGGTACACAAATGTCAAATATTTGAGCAGCATGGAGCTAAAGAACCCTTTGGGTCCAACTGGCCCCTAAAATCCCAGGACTCAGATCCTGCATTAGTTCAATGTTGGTTAGAATGTGATGAGATTTTTATACTCTGGTATATTTTTGGAGAGCTAAAAATTTGCAACCTATATATAAAGCTGATAGTACGCTTTACTCTGAGCATAGTTTATGCAACAGTTTTCATCCTAGCATTTGTAGAATATCAGATGTTTGGTGACCATACAATTTAAATGGAATGTTTACAGTAATTTTTGATGCTGATTATAAAGTAAAGAAATAGCTTGTTTGTTCTTTATTAAAGAAAATAAGAAAAACACATGTTTAAGATGCTCTTAGGCACTTGAAGGTAGATGATGGAACTCTTAAATTTGAGAAATGGATAAGTAATAATAATTAAGACCAGTTGTTTATGTTGTCATGGTTGAGACATGAAAGCTACTCTTTGAATCAGGTTCCTGGGAAACTAGAAATTATGCAAGAATTTATTTCTCTGTTGGTGCCAATACATACATTAGACCATCTTTAAAAATATCATTAGAAAACTACTGCATCTACAATCAACCTATTTTGTATGATAAGTTGTTTCACATCAACTTAGATTAAAGACAATTTTTACACTGTGGTTATCTTTGAAAGTAAAATTTCTTGTATATATAGCAAAAAAGATTTGTTTCATCATGACATGTTTATGTCTTCTTGCTTAAAGGAAGAGGAAAACAATAAAGAATAAGAAGGAGGACAAAAAAAGATGCAAAGTTTTAATGAATGCTTCATAAACAAAAATAAATCACTCACAGGCATATAAAAATGTTTTCAACATGCAAATTAAAACCACTGTTTTAATTTTCACATCATATCTAGTATCATAGCAAAAATTAACAGACTGACAACGCTAGGTGTTGGTGCAGATGCAGAGCAACTGGAACTCTCGTATCTACTAGTCGGAGTGTAAAATGGTATAACCACTTTGGAGAAATCACTGGTGATTTCTTATAAAGGTAAATATATACTACTCTAAGACACTAGGATTCTGCTTCTAATTATTACCCAAAAGTAATGAAAACATACATCAACAAAAAGATTTGAATAATAATGTTCAGTGCAGTGTTACTCATAGTAGTAAAAACGCTGAAAACAAATATCCATCAGTAGGAGAACTGATTAAAAATAATGTGATTATCTTCATACAATAGAATATATTTAGCAATAGAAGAGAATGAACTACAGATATTGCAACAACATGGATAAAAAAACATTATTTTGAGTGGAGTAAGCTGGATACAAAATAGAACATACTCTACATTTCCATTCATATAATTTCAAGAACAACAAAAACTAACCTACAAAACAGTGGGTGCCCATGAGAGGTGGGGTCTGATTAGACGAAAGCATTCTAAGGTAAGAAAACTCCACATCTTGACTGAGCATTGGTTTCGTGGTTGTATACGTTTGACAAAACTCATCAAAGCATATGGGATCCAGAGCAGAAAAAAATAGCACTAATGAGCTCCAGATATCTATTTTTATTTTGTTGCTTTTTATGTTTATCTTTTTGAACTTTTGGATTTAAGTGAGTCGAACCCTACTGAAACAGAAAACTATTTAATTTTGCTGATCTTTAACCAAATCCAATTATAATTACTGTTTCTGTCCCATGTGTTTACTTGTGTGTGCGAGTAAATATATTCAGTTGGGGATAATGTTAGCATTTAAAGTAATGTTTCAATAGTTAAAATATTGACCAAGGTCATTATATGTACTTAAAGAATTAGCTACATTGATGGTAAGTAATTAATAATTGCAAATAATATTTGATAATGGGATTTTGGGGGGACTGATTTTTGTTCTCAATTCTCAAGTGGGTGTACTATATTCCACATTTCCTTAGTGTGATGTTGAGGGGAAAGTTAGAGGGTAAATAAAATTAGTGATGGGGAAACAAGAGACATAGTTCTTCTCTGGGGGAATTAAAGCAAAGTGGGGCTCATGAATCAGCTACTCTCGAATTTTTCTAGGCTCCTCTTCATGCAGTTCATGCTGATTTTATACTCCTTATGCTTATCTCCTTGGGTCTCTAGATGTTGACTCCTGATTACCACTTCTTGCTTGACATAAACATGAAACACACGTTTCTCATTTGATGCTTGCTTTGTTTCTTTCTTATTTGGTGCTTGTCCTCCGGCTCCCTAAAGAATACTGTGACTGTGGGCCTTTCTTACCTTCTCTCTCAGCTTCTCAGGTCCATAGTAGCTTAATCACTCGGCTTTCTGACCAAGAGAGTAATATCAGAGAATAGATTGAAGTAGATACAAGGAATTAGTGACAAACCATTCTGTTCTCTGTTTTGTTTTGTAGCTTTTACTCCTTTTCTTTGTCTTTCTTTTCTAAAATATCTAATTTATCATCAACTATTCCTTTTATTTTTCTTTGGCTCCATACCAGTTTTTTTCTTCTTGTATTTTTTTAGAAAAGTGTCTACTACTTTCTTCCCCTACCTTTTCAGTTTTACTATTTTTCAATTTGGACATTACCTTGTGATAATTTTCATTTTCACAGTTCTATTTTCTAGCTTCTCCACCCTTACTTTTTATATAATCTTATTTTTATAAGTGCTGTCTTAAAATGGGTTCTCTCTAGATGTATAGCCTGAAATAAGGATGTGAGAGCAAACATTTATTTGGAAATTTGTCCCAAGAAACACCAGTGGGGACATAGGGAAGTAAGACAGAGACAATAAGGAAGCTTGTATGGAGTTGTTAATAAGCAGGTGGGCAGCTAAGATGTAATCCTGACATGAACTTCTGGGAGACAACGTAGAACATTTTCAATGTAATGCCTCTAAACAGTGAGAAAGATGTTGTATTTACTTAACACCTCTTGTTCCTCATTGTTGGAGAACTGATCCCAGGAGTGTTAACTATTTACCCCACCTTCTAGCACTCCCAATCTGACCCATGAACAAGCTGAACATGTTCCTGTGCACAGAGAAATTATACAGGTAGAGAGTTACAGGTGCTAAGAAAGACTCATTTGACATATACTAGAGAGTGGAGTCCTGGTGGCGCGATGGTTAAGAACTGGCCTGTTAATCAAAAGGTCGGCAGTTGGAATCCACCAGCCACTCCTTGGAAATCCTATGGGGCAGTTCTACTCTGTCCTTTAGGGTTGCTATGAGTTGGAATCAAGTTGACGGCAATGGGTTTGGTTTTGGAGGGCCAAGGATTGTAGGCAGGGCACTGCTAGCATCTGCTATAACAACCCTTGCATATCTTTTATATGATATATCTTCCCAACCTCAAGAAACATTTTGAAAAGTACATTAGGGACACAGACAAATTAGAACAATGAAAAGCTTAAATGTGTTTCTCTGAATTATAAACACCAAGGTAAGTCAAGATATTTGATTCTACTTATAAATATATGAAAATGGATACATTCTTAATGCAGGTGACAAGAAGTTGCATATAGCCATTTTGAACATTTTTATAATACATTTTTGGACATACAATCTAGTTCAGTTGCTTTCTATATTTCTTCTTTTGCTGTATTCAACCATCCATACTTTTTTCTTGTTTTGTTTTTGGCATGGTCACACTTCAAAAACCATAGAATAATCTGAAATGTTTAAAGTATAAACTTTTCCTATAGTCCTGCATTCTCCTAAATTGCTAGAGGCTTTTCCTTGCTAAAATCAAACGTGAAATATTGCTCATTTAGGTCATATAAAATTGAGGTTTCAATGAGAGACCTGTGTAAGCTCCGTTAGAAGAGCTTTGACTGTCTAAAAGTAGCTCATTTTGCCACAGAATGTTCAAACCTCACAAATCTTTCCTCTTCTCACTAGATGAAAACCCAATTCCATTAAATATCCATACACTGAGTTAAGAGATCTTTTGTTTTATCAATGGGAGCATTGGTGGTTCAGTGGTAGAATTCTTGTCGTCCATGAGGAAGACTGAGGTTTGATTCCCAGCCAATGCACTTCATGCACAGCTACCACCTGTCTGTGGGTGAAGGTTTGCATGTTGCCATAATGTTGAACAGTTTTCAGTGAAGCTTTCAGACTAAGATGGACTAGGAAGACAGGCCTGGCAATGTACTTCTGAAAATCAGCAATGAAAACCCTATGGATCACAATGGTTAGATAGACAATTGATCATGAGGATAGTGCAGGACCAGGCAGCATTTTGTTTCATTGTGCATGGGGTTGCCATGAGTCGGGGGCCAATTCAACATCAGCTAACAACAACATGCTTCATCAAAGCAAGTATAAAATAGATTGTATTCGAGGTCTATATTTATCAGAGTTTTGGAGAAGACCAGATCATTTTATACTTAGGGTACTGATACGATGCAGAATGCCTCAATTTTCAGAAGATTATTTTAATCCCTTTATTAGTAATAGACCTTTCTAGAATTTGGTATAGTAGAGTATGATACTTATGAGTTTTCAATAAAGGATTTACTCCCTTAGACATTAGCCTCTAAGTGACATCCTCATATGCTTTGATAGTCCTTGGAGATAGGCCTTCCAAACCTCAAACATATCTAGTGCTGGTTCTACCACTGCATCAATGAAGGCCTCAGAGACAGACATTAGAGATAGATAGATGAAAACATTATGAGACATGGAGGTGCTATGATGGACTCAAATCAGTTTTTTAATGACTGTTTTAGAAAAAGTAGACCATTAATAAATTTCACAGTGGTCTGGACATTTCTCTCTAAAAATCTCTGCTTTTTCTGAATCTCTTCATTGACAATGCTTACCCTGTCTTTTCCCTCCTTTGGTCATCTGTTTTTCATTGGCTGCAGGACAAAAAAAAAATGGAGTCCTCCTTTTCAATTGTTATTAATTCTGAGGTTTCCTAGCTTTTGTGCTGCTAGTTTCCTCGGCAACTTCTTTTAAGTCCTTATTCCTCTCCCTGCATCTTGGTGATGCTCTCTTCTTTGGTAGTTCCTAGCATCTTGCAAAAAGAGAAGAGGGTGATCAAGAAGATTAGTGCACTGTGAGATGCAGGTACCCTGGGACTCCTGAGTCCCATAGCAAGGCTAATAGTCATTCAACCAATTTCTATTGAACCCAAATATGTTGAGGACTTTTCTAATCACTGTGATACAGTGTTAAACAAGAGTCATGGAACTGGACTCACTAAACTTACAATCTAGTAGATCTGATAAAGGAAAATATAATTTTAGTGTGACAGGTAGATTAGTGTTTCAAAGGGCAAGGACTATAATGCATATCAATTATCGAAGAGGATTAGAACACAGATTTTGAAAGATCTCATCCTTATTATGTAAGTTGGATGACATTATCTAGACTCAAAATAATCTATTATGTATATGTTAATTTTGATATCTTAAATTTATTATCCAAAAAGTAGACATTTTATAATGAGTTGTTCACTTAAAATTGCCCTATACAATGATTAGTCTCATTGCATGTCATAATTTCTGTTTCATGAGATATTTTATTATTTCTGCATTTAACCAATAAAATTTGTGGCTTTTTTAAATATCTCTTAAGTGTGATTAAGATTGCAAAATACTGCAAATAGATCAGCATTCTTGCTGTCATTTTCTCCTTACATAAGATATATCACATAAAGTATTTCAATCAGTAATGGAATCAGTGTATAGTCTTAATTTATTGAAATCCAACTGAAATAAACTATTCACGGATACAAATCAATATTTCAGTCCCTTGGAAAAGCAGGGTTTCAATTACCTTAGAGCAACCAAGTCACTATACAAAATGTTTTTCCCTTACATGTTTAAGCATTTATTTATGTATTTACTCATTACCCTAGTGTGCACTTATTGAGCAATTGCTGGAAATTGATAAATTCTCTGTATGTTGACCTAATACAAAATCACTGAAAAGAATGCTCTCAGATTGTCATACCCAGTGGTGCAGGAAGATGTAATGGATATTCACTATTTTAATGATTCTTCTGTCATGCTCTTTTAATACTGCTCTAACTTGTTTTTCAAGCATTTTAATTTATTGTATTTTTTACTTATTACATTTTAACCCTGAGGCTAGTTAGTGAAGGATGCTGTTTTGAAAATATAAGAAATAAATAGTAGTTGAAGTGCCAGCATACTTGTTTTTTTTTTTTGTTTGTTTGTTTGTTTGTTTTTCTCCCAGAACTCCTAGAAACAGAAACTATGTGGGAATCTAATGAATTATAATTATGAGGAAGTATATTATTCAGCTTTCCACAGATAATACTTTCAATGTGATAAAATGGCATTAAATAAAACCATTAAAACTTTACAAAGACTCTCTTTTCTCAGACCAAGTGCATATTCTGGAGAGAAAACAATAGTGTTAACCACTGTCATTATTGAAGTCTTTTGTGAGCTTAAATTATAAGGTGAAAACTTTCAATAAATAATTTATTCTAGATTCTTAAGGAAGGCTATCTTAAGAACTCAGATGTCACTCTGGTTAATAAATAATTTGTACTGATTTTTAAAGAATAAATATATAACTTGTGAGTTCACCTGAAATAGGATAGGTATATTAAAAAAAGTTTCTGTTTGGCTAGGCTCTCCTTTTTAGCATCCTTTGTTTAGAGAGGGCAAGTTTCTCTTGCTACTTTTCTGTTTGTGCTTTTTTGGTGTTTTCAGATTGTAGGCCTCTCTAGCACCCAGGCTGGGATATGTAAAGTTTAAAAAAAAAAAAAACCTAAAAGAACACATTGTGAGGTCATCCCGTAAGACCTTCAGTCCCTAGCTGGTCTGCCTTCTTTTCTCCATCTTTCTATCTTATCCCACAAAGTATCAAAATAAATTACTCAAATAAATTTCAAAATTAATATTTAATAATTACAAAAGCAATATGTTTGCACACTGAAAACTATAATATATTGCTGAAGGAAATTTAAAAAGATCTGAAAAAATTAAAGACATTCAATTTCATAGATTGGAAGACTTAAATGTTGTTAAGATGTCTATATTTCTCAAAACGATCGGTAGTGCTACCCATCAAAATTCCAACAAAGCATTTTGCAGAAATGGAAAAGCTGAACTACAAATTTATATGGAATTGCAAGGGGCCCCAAATAGCTAAAGCAATCTTGAAAAAGTAGAACAAAACACTTCTAGATTTCAAAACATAGTATAAAATTAAGTGTGCCTTCCCCCTGTGAGTCACCCTCACAAGCACCGCCATTAAAACCTTCTTCCACCTGTTGCTGTAAAAAAATTAGCATAGCACCCTTATGAAAATCCCTCCCGGGGGAGAGCGTGGCCGCCAAACAAACGCAGAGTAAAAATATGGTAATCAAAACCATCTGGTATGGTATAATGATAGACACATAGACCAATGGAATAGAATTGAAAGTCTAAAAATAAAGCAACATATTTATGGTCAATTGATTTTCAACAAGGGTTCTAAGATCATCAAATGGGGAATTAATAGTATATTCAAAGAAAATGATGCTGGGACAACTGGACCTCCACATGCAACAAAATGAAGCTGTACTCATACCCCACACCATATACAAAAATCAAAATGGATCAAAGACCTAAATGTAAAAATTAAAACCATAAAACTTTTAGAACAACAGATAGGAGTAATACTTCGGGACTTAGTTTTCAACAGTGGATTCTTAGATACAACATCAAAGCACGTGGAAAAAAAAGACAAAATAAATAAATTGGATTTCATCAAAATGAAAAAGTTATGTGCGTCAAAGGACTTTATCCACAAAGTGAAGAGGCAACTCACAGAATGGGAGAAAATAGTTGGTAACCATATATCTGATAAAGGTTAACTATTCAGAATATATAAAAACTCCTACAGACATAAGGTGCCAAGATGGCGGAGTAGTCAGACACTTCCTGTGGTCTCTCTTACAACAAACACCTGAAAAAACAAGTGAACCGATCATATATGACAATCTAGGAGCACTGAACATCAAAGACAAAATTGAGGAATCAGACTGAGAGGGAGGGATAGGGAGAGACGGTTCAGAAACAGCGAGGAGTTGCCAGACCTGACCTGTCTGGCACCAGAACCCTGCAGGCTGCATCAGCTGGTGCAGTGAGGCAAGCAGTGGCGCTTGGGACGGGCTGTCCACATTGGGAGAGACTGAGCAGCAGAGAGTCTGCTCAAGCTTCCAGAACCAGCAAGAAGTGGCAGTGCTCAATTGGTGAAAGATAAGCACTTGTGTCTAACCTACTGCATGGATCAAAAAACCCCGCCCTTTGGGAAGTATCTCTCTCCCATTTACCTGCCCCCTCCCAGTTCTGCGCTGGGTCCCGGTTCGGCTTCAGTGATTGCTGCGCCCCCGGGGCCAGAGGTAGGACCCATCATGCACCCTGAGCCATTCTCCCATCCTTAGAGAGGGAACAAACTAACAAAGCAGGAAAAAATAATCTTCTAGCTCCCCTAAGCCAGGAACTCAGGACAGGCATAGCCCTTTTGCCTAGGCACAGACATAAGGCGTCTATGGTTTTGAAGCCTTTCACCCCTGCATAGATCTGTGTGGACCTACTTCAATAACGTAGGCCCTCATTAGCACAGTACAACAGGGTATATACCTGAAGCCTATTTTCAACTGTATCAGCTATAAGGGGGAGCGGCAGATTCGTGATATTTGACACCACCCTGCCCATTAAGCAGGGTCCTCACCTATCCAGGGGAAGAGAACTTCTTGGAATTATCAGAGGTAGAATTCAAAAGATTAATGTAGAGAGCTCTTCAAGATATCATGAAGGAGATCAGGCAAAACACAGAACAAGCCAAGGAATACACAGACAAAGCAATAGAGGAACTTAAGAAGGTTATACAAGAGCATAATGACAAATTTAACAGGCTGTAAGAATCCACAGAAAGACAGCAAACAGAAATCCAAAGGATTAACAATAAAATTTCAGAATTAAACAACTCAATAGGAAGTCATAGGAGCAGAATTGAGGCAATGGAAGTCAGAATCAGTGAGATTGAAGATAAAGCACTTGACACTAGCTTATTTGAGGAAAAATCAGATGAAAGAATTTTAAAAAAATGAAGAAATCCTAAGAATTCTGTGGGAATCTATCAGAAGGAATAACCTATGAGTGACTGAAGTAACAGAAAAGGGAGGATAACAGAAAATACAGAGAGAATTGTTGAAGATATATTGGCAGAAAACTTTCCTGATATCGTGAAAGATGAGAAGATATCTATCCAAGAAGCTCATCAAACCACACACAAGGTAGATCCCAAAAGAAAGTCATCAAGACATATTATAATCCAACTAGTGAAAACCAAAGAAAAAGAGAGAATTTTAAGAGTGGCTAGGGAAAAATGAAAAGTCTTCTACAAAGCTCGGTCTACTCAGCGGAAACCATGCAGGCAAGAAGGCAATGGGACGACATATATAAAGCTTTGAAGGAAAAAAATTACCAGCCAAGAATTAGATATCCAGCAAAACTGAAATTAGGATATATAGATGAAATTAGGGCATTTCCAGATAAACAGAAGTTTAGGAAAATTGTAAAAACCAAACCAAAATTACAAGAAATATTAAAGGGAGTCCTCCAGTTAGAAAATCAATGACAGCAGATAACCAACCCAAGACTAGAACACCGGACAAAGAAACAAGATATCAACCCAGATAGGGAAGTCACAAAAATAAATCTAAGTGAAAATGCTAAAAATAGGGAAACAGAGATGTGAATATTTAGAGGATGACAATATTAAAACAAAAAAGAGGTACTAAATAATGTAGTCATAGATCTTTCATATGGAGAGGAAGTCAAAGCAATATCACGAAATAAAAGATTGGTTTAAACTTAGAAAAATAGAGATAAATATTAAAGTAAACTCAAAGGAAACTAAAATCCTACACATCAACATAAAAAACAAGAAAAACATAAAGACTCAGCAAATATAAAATGAACAACATGGAAAAAGATGAAAAGAAAATACATACAGAAAAATGACTCAGCACTGAAAATTAAGTGGAACAAAGAAACTGTCAAAAACACACAAAAAAGACATTAGAATGACGATACTAAATGCATACCTATCAATAACTATGGTGAATGTAAATGGACTAAAGAGACAGAGAGTGGCAGAATGGATAAAAAAACATGATCAGTCTATATGCCGCCTACAAGAGACACACCTTAGACTTAAACACACAAACTAAAACTCAAAGGATGAAAAAAAAATTATCAACCAAACCACACTCAAAAAAGAGCAGGAGTGGCAATATTAACCTCTGACAAAACAGACTTTAAAGGAAAATTCACCACAAACGATAAGGAAGGACACTATATAATGATCAAAGGGTCAATATACCAGGAGGACATAACCATAATAAATATTTATGCACTCAACGACAGGGCTCCAAAATACATAAAACAAACTCTAATAGCATTAAAAAGAGAGGCAGCTACACAATAATAGTAGGAGGCTTCAACACATCACTTTCAGTGAAGAACAGAACATCCAGAAAGAAGCTCAATAAAGACATGGAAGATCTAAATACCACAATCAACCAACTTGATCTCACAGACATATACAGAACTCTGTACTCAATGGCAGCCAAGTATACTTTCTTTTCAATGCACATGGAACATTCTCCAGAATAGACCACATATTAGGCCATAAAGCAAGCCTTAACAGAATCCAAAGCATTGAAATATCACAAAGCATCTTTTCTGACCATAAAGCCATAAAAGTAGAAATCAATAACAGAAAAAGCAAGGAAAAAAATCAAATACATGGAAACTGAACAACACTTCCCTCAAAAACTACTGGGCTATAGAAGAAATTGAGGAATGAATAAAGAAATTCACAGAATCAAATGAGAATGAAAACATTTTCTACCAGAACCTTTGGGACACAGCAAAAGCAGTGATTAGAGGTAAATTTATAGTAATCAATGCACACATCCGAAAAGAAGAAAGGGCCAAAATCAAAACATTAACCCTACAACTTGAACAAATAGAAAGAGAGCAGCAAAAGAAGATCTTGGGCACCAGAAGAAAGCAAATAATAAAAATCAGAGGAGAATTAAATTAAATAGAGAATAGAAAAAGAATTGAAAGAGTTAACAAGACCTACAGCTGGTTCTTTGAATTGATCAACAAAATTGATAAACCATTGGCCAAACTGACAAAAGGAAAACAGGAGAGGAAGCAAATAACCCAAATAAGAAATGAGATGGGTGATATCATAACAGACCCAACTGAAATTGAAAGAATCATAACAGAATACTATGAAAAATTATACTCCAACAAACTTGAAAACCTAGAGGAAATGGAAAAATTTCTAGAAATGTATTACTTACCTAAACTAACACAGAGGTAGAATAACTAAATAAACCTATAACAAAAGAAGAGATTGAAAAGGTTATTAAAAAACTCCCAACAAAAAAATGTCCTGGCCCTGATGGCTTCACTGGAGAATTATACCAAACTTCCAGAGAAGAGTTAACACCACTACTACTAAAGGTATTTTAGAGCATAGAAAAGGATGGATTACTTCCAAACTCATTCTATGAAGCTAGCATAAACCTGATACCAAAACCAGGTAAAGACATCACAAAAAAAAGAAAATTGAAGACCAATATCCCTCATGAACATAGACACAAAAATCCTCAACAAAATTCTAGCCAATAGTATTCAACAACAGATCAAAAAAATAATTCACCATGACCAAGTGGGATTCATACCAGGTATGCAGTGATGGTTCAACATTAGAAAAACAATCAATACAATCCATCATATAAATAAAACAAAAGACAAGAACCACATGATCTTATCAATCGATGCAGAAAATGCATTTGACAAAGTCCAACACCCATTCATGATAAAAACTTTCAGCAAAATAGGAATAGAAGGAAAATTCCTCAGTGTAATGAAGGGTATTTATACAAAGCCAACAGCCAGCATCATCCTAAATGGAGAGAGTCTGAAAGCATTCCCTTTGAGAAGAGGAACCAGACAAGGATGCCTTTATCACCACTCTTATTCAACATTGTGCTGGAGGTCCTAGCCAGAACAATTAGGCTAGAAAAGGAAATAAAGGGCATTCAAATTGGTAAGGAAGAAGTAAAAGTATCTCTGCTTGCAGATGATATGATCGTATACACCGAAAAACCCAAAGAATCCACAAGAAAACTCCTGGAACTAATAGAAGATTTCAGCAAAACATCAGGATACAAGATAAACATACAAAAATCCGTTGGATTCCTCTACACCAACAAAGAGAACTTCGAAGAAGAAACCTGCAAATCAATACCATTTACAATAGTCCCCAAGATAAAAACTTAGGACTAAATCTAACCAGAGACATAAAAGACCTATACAAAGAAAACTACAAGACACTACTGCAAGAAAGCCAAAAAGACTTACAAAAGTGGAAAAACATATCTTGCTCATGGATAGGGAGAATCAACATTGTAAAAATGTCAGTTCCACCCAAAGCGATCTAAAGATACAATGCAATCATGATACATATTCCAATGGCATTGTTTAATGAGATGGGGAAACAAATCACCAACTTCATATAGAAAGGGAAGAAGCTCAGAATAAGTAAAGCATTACTGAAGAAGAAGAACAAAGTGGGAGGCCTCACACTACCGGATTTTAGAACATATTATACCGCCACAGTTGTCAAAACAGCCTGGTACTGTTACAACAACAGATACATAGACCAATGGAACAGAATTGAGAATCCAGACGTAAATTCATCCACCTATGAACAGCTAATATTTGACAAAGGCCTAAAGATTTTTAAATGGGGAAAAGACAGCCTTTTTTACAAATGGTGCTGGCATAACTGGATATCCATCAGCAAAAAAATGAAACAAGACCCATACCTCACACCATGAACAAAAACTAACTCAAAATGTACCATAGGCCTAAATGTAAAATCTAAAATGATAAAGATCATGGAAGAAAAAATAGGGATAACACTAGGAACCCTAATACAAGACATAAACATAATACAAACCATAATTAACAATGTACAAACATCAGAAGAGAAAATAGATAACTGGGAGCTCCTTAAAATCAAACACTTATCTTCATCAAAAGACTTCACCAAGACTTCTGGGCAACATGACGCTCTAGGCAGAAGCACCATGCCATCCCTCCACAGAAAAGATCCGAAAAACTAACCCAAACAGAGAAAATAGCAATCCTGAAACCCTAAGCATCAAATGAAGAGATAAAGAACTCAGCCAAGCACCAAATGGAATAAGAAACTAACAGAACAGACAACAAGGAGAGATACATGCAGAGGTACCCTATCTTGGACCCCCATCAGAGACTAGTGAACAAGGGTACGAGAAAGCAGCTTCATGGAGCTTCCAGCAGAAGACAGAACAACTGGTAACCAGTGATATACACTTTCCCACCCCCCAGGCTTCTTCACCCAACTTGGCCTCCTCTGTTTCACATGGACACAGTCTCTTGGCTGGGAAGCACCAGGTGCTTGGATTCCACCAGCCCACACTAGACGACTCGGAGTGCCATTTGTTGGCTGCTGGTGTTGCTTTTATCCGCTTCTTTTGATTTCTTCCTTACCTCTCACAACCTCCCCCTCCTTTCTCTCAAATACCTGGCTCTATGCGCCATCTTTTCTTCTCCTGAAAGGATGTGAAACTCCAGTTGAATGTGAAACTGCTTCCTGGTCTGTGCAGCCACACTGGTGGGATCCTAGCGCTTTTTTTTTTTGTTTGTTTTGAATTGTTTGTTTGTTGTCTTTTCTTTTCTCGAATTGAGAGTCCATTCTAGCTGGGTAGTACTGCATGGCTTGGGACCTACCCCCTAAGTTTGCACAGATGTACAGAGGGATCCCTGAGAGCATTTCTTTTTTTGTGTTTTTTTTTTTTTTCTGTTTTTTGGGGGGTTTTCCTTGTTCTTTTTTTTTTAATTTGTTTTGTTTTCTTTTATCTCTTTTTCCCTTTTTGTCTTTCTTCATTACTCAGTTTGTCATCTCTCTATACCTTCCTTCTCTTCCTGTCCCCTGAATACCTGGTGCTGAGTAACATCTCTGCACCTTCTAGCCAGGCTGTACTTCAATGCCTGGGAGCAACTTCCCTAGACTTCAGAGCCACACCGGTGGAAACTCTGGGAGCTTTTCTTTTCTTTTTTTGTTCTAATTTTTATTTATTCATTTTTCTTTTCTTTTCTTTCCTTTTTTGCTTCTTCTCCATTTCGTTTTTCTCCATTTCATAGTCTCTCATCTCTCCACTCCAACGGCAAGCTCCCCTAGCACTCTTTATTGTTTGTTTACATGTTTTTGACTCCTGTTCCTCTCTCCTCTTTCCCATACCCATCTTATCTCCACATATCACAATCTCTCCCCTCTATCCTGGCTACCTGCACCATGCGCTTAACATCACACCACCAAGCAGCACAGGCATGGCCTACTGGAACCTGCTCCACACTGATTACTGGCCCTCCCTAGTGGCCATAGTAAGTACCACAAACAACCCATCCCAGCAACTCCTCTTCAGCTAGACCTGCCCTGCTGTACCATATCTGAGGGACTGACCCTGCCAATTGGAGAAGGAGGCCAAAAGTATCATGCCCACAGATGAGCAAACAACAAAGAACACACAGCCCATCTGCTCAGAAATTCCCAAATTAAAAAAAAGGGATGAAACAAACAAATCTACAATCAATAAAAGAGAAAAGTAACTACTGAATGCCCTGAAGACAGCAGACAATATCAAAACATTTACAAAAACAGGACAGGAT
>NW_004444018.1:133405-158172 GCF_000243295.1 Trichechus manatus latirostris
AAAAAAAAAAAAAAAAAAAGAACAAAGAAAAATGAAGAGACCTTGAGAATTATGTGGGATACGTTCTAAAGTAAAATTTTTTGAGTGATCGGAGTTCCAGAACAGGGGGACAAAACAGAAAACACAGAGAAGATCACTGAAGAACTGCTGACGGAAAACTTCCCCAATATCATGAAAGATGAAAAGCTGGCCATCCATGAAGCTCAATGAACCCCATATAGGATAGATCTCAAAAGAAAATCACCAAGGCATATCATAATCACACTCGCCAAAACCAAAGAAAACCAAAGAATCCTGAGAGCAGCTTGAGAAAAACAAGAAGTCATATACAGGGGAGAAACAAGAAGACTAAGTTCAGATTATTCGGCAGAAACCATGCAGGCAAGAAGGCAATGGGATGACATATATAAAACCTTGAAATAAAAAAATTGCCAGCCAATAAAAATATAACCTGCAAAACTCTTGTTCAAATATGATGGTGAAATTAGGCCATTTCCAGATAAACAGAAATTAAGGGATTATGTAAAAACCAAACAAAATTTACAAGAATTATTAAAGGGAGTCCTTAGATCTGAGAACAAACTCCTTCAGCTCACAGGCTGAATCTAGGACACAGGATAGTACCACCCAGAGACCAATCTAGGATATGAACTCTCAAGGACTATCCAAAACCAAAAGAAATACAACAGGGAATCAGAGCAGTTAATCTGTAAATGACAACAACCATCAGAACAATAAAAGAGGGAAAAAACAATACAGGTATAGAATTTTCTAATGGAAAGGAAGTCAAGGCGATACCAAGTAATAATAGACTGCTTCAGACTTAGAATGATAAGGTTAAATTCCATGGTAACTGCAAAGAAAGTTAACAAAGCTACTCATAAAAGTAAAGAGGAAAAATATAAAGTCTCAGTAAAAACAAAACCTACAGAAACAAAAGAAATGAAAAATAAAAATCACAAACAAAAGCAATTTAGCACAGGAGAGAAGAGGAACAAAGAAAACGTCAGCACAACAAAAAAAGCACTACAAAATGAGAGCAATAAACTCATATCTATAAATAACTACACTGAATGTAAATGGCCTAAATGTACCCATAAAGAGACGGAGAGTGACAGAATGGATAAAAAACCAGGATCCATCAATATGCTGTCTACAAGAGACACACCTTAGAAACAAAGATGTGAATTTATTAAAAATCAAAGGTTGGAAAAAAATGTATCAAGCAAACAAGTACCAAAAAAGAGCAGGAGTGGCACTACTAATCTCAGATAAAATAGACTTTAAAACAAAATCCACCATAAAAGACAATAATATAATGATTAAGGGGATGATCCATCATGAAGACCTAACCATAATAAACATCTATGCACCCAATGACAGGGCTCCAAAATACATAAACTCTAACAGCACTGAAAAGAGAAATTCACAGTTCTACAATAATAGTAGGAGACTTCAACACACCACTCTCAGTAAAGTCTCTGGACAGGGAAGCTCCATGGGCTTCCTGGGTGTTGATAGACATTTGATGCACTTGGGAGGGTAGCACATTCCTTTTTGGAACATGGAAGTTGCATGTTGGGAGCTTTCTCAGACCTCACCCTATGCATCTCTTCTTTGTATTGGCCCTGACTTGTATTCTTGTTTACTGTAAAAAAACAAAACAAAACAAAAAACAACAACAACAAAAAAAAAAAAAGACTTCACCGAAAGAATAAAGACAACTTACAGACTGGGAAAAAATTTTTGGCTATGACAAATTTGATCAGTGTCTAATCTCTAAAATCTACAAGATACTGCAAAACTTCAACCACAAAAAGACAAATGACCCAATTATAAAATGGGCAAAGGATATGAAGTAGCACTTCACCAAAGAAGAGATTCAGGTGGCTAACAGATACATGAGGAAATGCTCACAATCATTAGCCATTAGAGAAATGCAAATCAAAACTACAATGAGATACCATCTCACCCCAACAAGGCTAGCATTAATCCAAAAAACAATTGGCATAACAAAGTTTATTAAGAAAATTAATGAAAAACATAGAAAATAACATGTTGGAGAAGCTTAGGGGAGATTGGAACTGTTATGCACTGCTGGTGGAAATGCAAATTGATACATCCATTTTGTAAAATGATATGATGCTTCCTTAGAAAGCTAGAAATAGAAATATCATATGATCCAGCAATCTCACTCCTAGGAATATATCCTAGAGAAAAAAGAGTCATCACACAAATGGACATATGCACACCCATGTTCACTGCAGCATTGTTCACAATAGCAAAAAGATGGAGACAACTTAGATGCCCGTCAACAGATGAATGGATAAACAAACTATGGTACACACACAATGGAGTACTACCCAATGATGAAGAACAATGATGAATCCATGAAACATCTCATAACATGGATGAATCTGGAAGGTATTATGCTGAATGAAATTAGTCAACTGAAAAAGGACAAATATTATATGAGACCACAATTACAAGAACTCAAGAAAAGATTTAAACATAGAAGAAAACATTTTTTGATAGTTACAAGAGTAGAGAGGGAGGGAGAGAGGAATTCACTAAGTAGATAGTAGACAAGAATTATCTTACGTGAAGGGAAAGACAACACACAATGCAAGGGAAGTCAGTACAACTGGACTAAACCAAAAGCTAAAAAGTTTCCTGAACACAACCAAACACTTCGACGGACAGAGTAGCAGGTGTGGGGGTCTGGGGACCATGGTTTCAGAGGACATCTAGGTCAATTGGCATAACAAAGTTTATTAATAAAATGTTTTGTATCCCACTTTGATAAGTGGCGTCTGGGGTCTTAAAAGCTAGAGAGTGTCCATCTAAGATGTATCAATTGGTTCCAACCCACCTGGAGCAAAGGAGAATGAAGAACTCCAAAGACACAAGGAAAATATTAGCCCAAGAGACAGAAAGGGCCACAATAACCAGAGACTCTATCAGCCTGAGACCAGAAAAACTAGATGATGCCCAGCTAACACCAATGACCCCCCTGACAGGGAACACAGAAGATAGTACCTAACAGAGCAGGAGAAAAGTAGGGTGCAGAACTCAAATTCTAGTAAAAAGACCAGACTTAATGGTCTGACTGATACTGGAGGAACCCCAGAAGACACTGTCTCCAGACTCTCTGTTAACCCAGAACTAAAACCATTCCCAAAGCCAACTCTTCAAAGATTAGATGAGACTATAATACATAAAATGATACTCGTGAGGAGTGTGCTTTTTAATTCAAGGAGATACATGAGACCAAATGGGCAGCTCCGGTCCGGAGGTAAGATGTAAATGTAGAAATGGATAGGAGTTGGTTGAATGGACATCGGAAATCCGGGGTGGAAAGGAGGAGTGTGCTGTCACATTATAAGGATAGCAACTAGGGTCACATAACAAAGTGTGTATAAATTTTGTATGCGAAACTCACTGAACTGTAAACTTTCACTTTAAGCATAATTTAAAAGGAATCCAATATAAAATGGGCAAAATATTTGAACAGACATTTCACTAAAGATATACAAATAGCCAATAAGCATATGAAAAGATGTTCTACATCATTATTCACTAGGGAAATGCAAATGAAAATCATAATGAGATATCACATCACCCCTGCTAGGATGGCTATTATCAGAAAAAAAAACAGAAAGTAAAAAGTGTTGGCAAGGATGTGGAGAAATCGGAACTCTCATCCATTGCTGGTCAGATTGTAAAATGATAACAGCCGCTATGGAGAACAATTTGGTGGTTCCTCACAAATTTAAACATAGAATTACCATATAACCCAGCAATTCCACACCTAGGTATATATGTACTCAAAATAATTAAAAGTAGAAATTCAAACAGATACTTGTACACCAATGTTGCAGCATTATTCACAATAGCCAAAAGATGTTCCTCAACATATGAGTGAATAAATAAAATGCAGTATATTAATATAATGGACTACTATGCAGCCATAAAGAAATGATGTTTTGATGAATGCTACAACATAAATGAACCTTGAAAACATTATTCTGAGTGAAATAAGTCAGATGCAAAAAGACAAATCCTGTTATTATCCCACTTACATGAAATATACAGAATGGGCAAATGCATAGAGATCAAATTTTATTAGTGGTTACCAGGGGCCAGTAGGAGTGAGAAATGAGGAGGTATAGCTTAAGGGGTACTGAGTTTCTGTAAAAGGCAATCAAAAATTTGGAAATGGATAGTGGTGATGCTTGCAAAACATGGTGAATGAAATTAATGTCACTGGAATTGTACACATAAAAAAGTGGTTACAATGGCAAACGTTTTATTATAGATATTTCACCACAATAAGAATTTTAAAAAAACAACAATATGTTTGAAGAGCATCATCATATTGTTAAATGCCACTCTCTGAAATGTGAGGATATGGGAAATTTCACTTCTCATATTATATATTTTTGATTCATTTTAATCTTTAATGACAAAGTAACATATTATATTTAGGAAGAATAAATATTACAAATAAAAAAATATTTTAAAGTAGAAAACAACCACTCAGGTCATACAAATGTTGGCAAATTCTAAGATAATTATTTATACAGATATTTGTCACTCAGGCCAACAATTTTTTACTTCTAGAGAATATATGAATATCATTATACTCCTAAAATTCAATTATTAAGCCTTTATTTGCAAAAAAGGTACAATGTTTTGCTCTTAATAATTAATATGTTCAATTCAGAGATTTGATTCCAAGATAAATACGAGTAACAAAAATGAAATATTCAGTCAATATGAGTCATATGTATAGATGGAATATGTGTGTTCTAATTCAGTTCAACAAAAATGTATTGAATTTGCTTTATTGCATTTCATTATAAATACAGAAAACAATTACTTATGTTTTATATGAGTAGCAGTAAAGTACATGTCTGCCAAAAAAGAAGATTAGGCAAGAGATCTTTATACTTAAAAAAAAAAAAAAAAGTGCTGAAAGTAAATCGATCAAACAAAAAGTGAGATTCCCATTTCTTGGAAATTCCATTAAGGAAGGGTTGCTCATTATTAAAAGTTTTCAATATCAGAAAATGTTGACAGTGCCCTTTTACTATTAAGCAGTACTATTTTCCATTAATACAGACATCCTTACCATTTAAATATAGAAGCTGCTCAGCATTTCTAAGGGTCCATCAAAGGATGGAAATTTGGATAATCACTTCTGCACTCCTTCCCACAATAATTTTTCGCTGAGTCACAATCATAGTATTCGGAGGAATTGTCATGGGTTGAACTGTGTCCCCCAATATCAATTTAGCTAGTCCATGATTCCCACTATTGTGTGATTGTCCATCATTTTGTCATCCGATGTGATTTTTCTATGTGTTGTAACTCCTATCTCTATGATGTTAATTAGATGGGATTAGTGGCAGTTATGTTAATGAGGCAGGACTCAATCAAAAAGGTTAGATTGTGTCTTAAGCCAGTCTCTTTTGAGATATAAAAGAGAGAAGTGAGCACAGAGACAGGGGGACCTCATACCACCAAGAAAGCAGGGCTGGGAACATAGCACATCCTTTGGACCTGGGGTTCCTTTGCTGAGAAGCCTCTAGTCCAAGGGAAGACTGATAAGAAGGACCTTCCTCTAGCGTCGACAGAAAGAGAAAGCCTTCTCCTGGAGGTGTCACCCTGAATTTGTACTTCTAGTCTCCTAGACCGTGAGAGAACAAATTTCTCTTTGTTAAAGCCACCCGCTTGTGGTACTTCTGTTATAGCAGCACTAGATAACTAAGACAGGTATCAATCGCAGTATTCTTTCTGGCATTGTTATTCTTCTCCTGGTATTAATGGGGATAATTTTTGGTTGTCTGACTTATTTTCTCACCACAATTATTAACTAGTTTTATGGATCCTGTCAGTATGAGAAACACTACAAAGTTTGTCTTTTCCAATGCATTATTTCCCTCTTTGGTAGGATTTAGGAGCTATGAAACACTAACTTTATTACTATTCTTCATATTTAGCATTAACAAAGATTTATGAATATTTCAAACTTATTGACACCCTCAGATCCATCACTCTTGAATCTGCTGTGTAAGAGCTAATGTATTTTGCATTAGTTTTGTAGCTCTACAGAGCCCTCACTGAAGACTTTTATCTCTGGTGAATGTACTGCTGTTGGGTGAGGTCATTTAGATCGTTGCTATTCAAAGTGTGAACCAGAGGCCACCAACATTGCCATCACTAGGGACCTGGTTAAAAATGTAGAATCACAGGCCTGGTCCCAGATATAGTGAATCAGAATTTATAGTTTAACAAGACTCTCTCCACCCCCAGGTGATGTGTAAACACACTGAAGTTTGAGAGGCACCTTCCCTGAAAAACTTACCTAAGAGGTTCTGGTTGTATTTTTAATGTGAAAGCAATCAATAACTATTTCCTATATTTTCCTTCGAAACACATCTATACAAATACACACATTCACGTAAATCATATTCTTTGAACTTATGATCTGTGATTACTGCAACAAAGAAAATCAGATCATTTTGAGTACCTAATGTTTTATGGGGATAAAAGGAACAATGAAATTAATATTTACAAATACAAGATGCCTCTGACCCACTCTTACCACACGTGAGTAGAATTAGAACGCAAGTCACTTAGTTTCTATCTTAGAGAAGAAGACAGAGCTGTGTGAACAGTTGTGAGCACAGTTTGGTGTAGCATTTAATGTAACTGAGAAAGGGAACCTCAGCCCTCAATCTGTGGGAGAAAGAGATGTTACACAGAGACAAGACTTCAGTTGTCAAGAGATTTAGTTAATTTTTAGCTTTCAGTTAAATACTATATTAGTCAGGATTATTTCTGTTAGGTAAGAAAATTTCAATCAGCCTAAGGAAAATTAGCTCATATAACTGGATGTTCCAGGAGGTTATTTGTTTCAAAGAGTCAAAATATCTCACAGATTTTTTTATCTACCTATCTACTTCTCAATTATAGTACTATGTCAGCCCTACTCACAGGAGTGATCACAAAACTTAGGATCAACTAGAGATCCTTCCCCGTTTTATACGCAAAGCTTTAAAAAACATAAGAAATTATTTTCTCTGGTATTGATGAGACTTGATAAGATGGGATTGGGACTGGTTAGCAGCCATTTTTCTTGTCCCATGTAGAATCCATTTTGGTAGAAAAAGATTAGATGTGACATGAAGAGGTTTGGGATGGAGAGAGGAAGAAGAAGCTGCCTGATCACTTCTTTTTTTTTTAGCTCTTAGAACCAGATTTTCTGGAATCCAGCTTTCTCCTGGACTTCCCAATTATTTGACACAACAGATTGCCTTTATATTTAAGCACGTTTGATTGGATTCCTGTCACTTGCAACTATAGGGTGCTAGGAGGTAGAACCTAGCATAAGGTCTGAGTTAAATCCAAGGACCATAAGCCAATGAAACTTCTGAACTGGAGTTCCCAGAAATAAACAAATTAATTTACTTTTAAAAACTGAGTAACAAGCAAGGATGTGTGATTTTCAAACTAGATAGAAATCACCAGGTCATCATTTTATCCAAAAAAAAAAAAAAAGTGTGTTAGGAGGAACCAGGGACAGCCAAACCAGCTAAGAAATCTTTGAAGGGCAACACCAGAACACACACACACAAACACACACACACACCTGTTGCCATTGAGTTTGACTCATGGCTACTTCACATGTTATAGAGTAGAACTGCTCCATAGGGTTTTCTTGGCTGTAATCTTTATGGAAGCAAATCGCCAGGCCTTTATTCCATGGTACAGCTGGGGGGGTTAGAACTGCCAACTTTTAGGTTAGTAAACAAAAAAAAACCAAACCCACTGCTGTTGAGTCAATTCCGAATCATAGCGACCCAACAGAGTTTCCAAGGTTATAAACCTGTACAGAAGCAGACTACCACATGTTTCTCCCACAAAGCCCCTGGTAGTTTTGAACCACTGACCTTTCAGTTAGCAGTCAATCACTTTGCCCACTGTACCACCAAGTTAGTAGTTGAGTGCAAATCATTTACACCACCCAGGGACCTTCCTAGCAAGACTAGGAAATCCTTATTATCCCTGCCCAATAATGTGTTTTTTCATCTTCTTCCCTTTTACAAATGACAGGGGTTTATCTGCAGATTTCTTCTTTTCTCTCTGCTATTATATATTATATATGTAGGGATGGTTACATTTTTCATCATCATCTTAGGTTCAGAATCAAGAGGAGCCACAATGTGGCCTGTGCACATTTCCCTGAGAGAGTGGATTCAGGTCTGGATGGGAAAACAGGCATTATTTAGGTTATTTTTTTCTGAGAAGGAATTAAGTTTTCAGTATTATTTGGAACAGCTGTATTATGCTAGGCAGCAGCATATGTATACACAGAAAGAAGGGCACATATTTAGGGAAGACAGGGTATGGAATAGATTTTCTATGAATGACTATCCCACTCACCTCGCATTTAACCCTGTTGGATCTTAAATCATGGTCCTATACTCCCTTAATAATTGGAATGTGGAATGTACAAACTATGAACCTAGGAAAATTGGCAATCATCAAAAAGGAAATGGAATGTATAAACATTGATATCCTAGGCATTAGTGAGCTGAAATGAACTGGTACTGGCCATTTTGAATCCAACAATTATATGGCCTACTATGCCGGGAATGACAACTTGAAGAGGAATGGCATAAACGTTCATCGTAAAAAAAAAAACATTTCAAGATCTATCCTGAAGTACAACCCTGTCAGTGATAGCATAATATCCATAGGACCACAAGGACTACCAGTTAAAATGACTATCATTCAAATTTACCCACCAATCACTAAGGTCAAAGATGAAGAAATTGAAGATATTTACCAACTTCTGCAGTCTAAAGTTGATCAAACATGCGATCAGGATGCATTGATAATTACTGGTGTTAGGAATGCAAAAGTTTGAAACAAAGAAGGATTGATAGTTGGAAAATATGGCCTTGGTGACAGAAATGATACCAGAGATCTCAGGACAAAGTTTTGTAAGACCAATGACTTCTTCATTGCAAATACCTTTTTTTCACCAACATAAATGGTCACTACACATGTGGACCTCACCAGATGGAATACACAGGAATCAAATCAACTACATCTGTGGAAAGAGATGATGGAAAAGCTCAATATTATCAATCAGAACAAGGCCAGGGGCTGACAGCAGAACAGACCGTCAATTGCTCACATGCAAATTCAACTTGAAGCTGAAGAGTATTAGAACAAGTTCGAGAGAGCCAAAGTCCAACATTGAGTATATCCTACCTGAATTTAGAGACCATCTCAAGAATAGATTTGATGCATTGAACACTAATGACTGAAGACCAGACGAGTTGTGGAATGACATCAACGACATCATACTTGAAGAAAGCAAGAGGTCATTAAAAAGACAGGAAAGAAAGGACCAAAATGGATGTCGAAGAGACTCTGAAACTTACTCTTGAATGTCGAGTACCTAAAGCGAAAGGAAGAAATGATGCAGTAAAAGAGCTGAACAGAAGATTTCAAAGGGTGACTCAAGCAAACAAAGTAAAGTATTATAATGACATGTGCAAAGATCTGGAATTAGAAAACCATGAGGGAAGAATACGCGTGGCATTTCTCAAGCTGAAAGAACTGAAGAAAAAATTCAAGCCTCAAGATGCAATATTAAAGGATTCTGCAGGGAAAATATTAAATGATGTAGGAAGCATCAAAACAAGATTGAAGGAATACAATATAGAGTCACTATAACAAAAAGAATTAGTTGATGTTCAATCATTTCAGGAGGTAGCATATGATCAGGAATCTATGGTACTGAAGGAAGAGGTTCAAGTTGCACTGAAGGCATTGGTGAAAAACAAGGCTCCAGGAACTGACAGAATACCAACTGTGATGTTTCATCAAATGGAGGTAGTGCTGGAAATGCTCACTTGTCTATGCCAAGAAATTTGGAAGACGTTACCTGGCCAACCGACTGGAGGAGATCCATATTTATACTTATTCCAAAGAAAGGTGATCCAACTGAATGCAGAAATTATCGAACAGTATCATTAATCTCACACACAAGTAAAATTTAACTGAAGATCATTCAAAAGCAGTTGCAGTAGTATATCAACAGGGAACTGCCAGAAGTTCAAGCCAGATTCAGAAGAGGATGCGGAACCAGGGATATTATTGTTGATGTCAGATGGATCCTGGCTGAAAACAGAGAATACCAGAAAGATGTTTATTGAGTTTTATCAACTACAAATTCAACTATGTGTATCATAACAAATTATGGATAACATTGCAAAGAATGGGAATTCCAGAACACTTAATTGTGCTCTTGAGGAACCTGTACATAGATCAAGAGGCAGTCATTCAAACAGAACGAGGAGATACTGTGTGGTTTAAAGTCAGGAAGAGTGTGTGTCAGGGTTGTATCCTTTCACCATACCTATTCAATCTGTATGCTGAACAAATAATCTGAGAACCTGGAGTATATCAAGAAGAACGTGGCATCAGGATTGGAGGGAGATTCATTAACAACCTTCATTATGCAGATGACACAATCTTGTTTGCTGAAAGTAAAGATTTGAAGCACTTAACTTGATGAAGATCAAAGACCACAGCTTTCAGTATGGATTATACCTCAGCATAAAGAAAACAAAAATCCTCACAACTGAAGCAATAAGCAAATCATGATAAACAGGGAAAAGATTGAAGTTGTCAAGAATTTCATTTTACTTGGATCCACAATCAACATCTATGGAAGCAGCAGTCAAGAAATCAAAAGATGTATTGCTTTGGGCGAATCTGCTGCAAAAGATCTCTTTAAAGTGTTGAAAAGCAAGGATGTTACCTAGAAGACTAAGGTGTACCTCACCCAATCCATGGTGTTTTTGATTGCCCCACATGAATATGAAAGTTGGACAATGACTAAGGAAGATCAAAGATGAATGGATGCCTTTGAATTATGTTGTTGGTGAAGAATATTGAATACACCATGGAATGTCAAAAGAACGAACCAATCTGTCTTGGAAGAAGTACAACAAAAATGTTCCTTAGAAGCAAGGATGGCAAGACTTTGTCTCACATACTTTGGACATATTATCAGGAGGGACCATTCCCTGGAGAAGGGCATCATGCCTGGTAAAGTAGAGGGTCTGCAAAAAAGAGGAAAACCTTCAAAGAGATGGTTTGACACAGTGGCTGCAAAAATGGGCTCAAGTATAACAACGATTGTGAGGACGCTATGGTACCTAACAATAACATACTTAATTAATAAATATTAATACACACCTTTGGGTATTCTTGAGGTTAATCTTGTCATTTTACAATAATATTTCAGCAACTAAAATTTTCACAAACACATGTGTTGTCCAAGTTTTCATGTATGTGCTTAGCACAGTTGCTCACACATAAAAATCTCTTAACAAATATTTGTTGAGTGATTGCCAAATTCATTTTTTTTTGGGTGGAATTTAAATGTATTTTAATAAATGTCAGCATCACAGTTACTCTTTCATTTACTCAACATCTACGGAGTCTTATTCAGCTCTGAATGTGCTGGACGTAAAGAGATGAACAACATACTGTGTCTGTCCTTAAAGATATCTGAATACTTGGGATGTCAGACAGTAGGATATTTAAAAACATATTGCAGTACACAGCTTTAAGTGAATTAATACAGATATAGACAGGGTACGATAAAAGCATGATGGTTTAGAAAGAACAACTGAATTACTTTCTTATTGTTGTTGTAACAAAATACCACATTTTGGAGGCTTAAAATAATGCAGATTTATTCTCTTACAGTTCTGGAGGTCAAAAATCTAACATTATGGTATCAGTAGGACTATGTTCCTTCTGGAGTCTTCCTTTTTCTCAGCTTCTAGAGACCACCTGCATTCTTTGGCTCATGGCCCCCTCCTTGCATTACTCCACCCTTGCTTTCCATTGTCACATCTCCTACTACATTTCATTAGACTTTATCACATCTGCAAAGTGCCTTTTACCATATAAGGAAATATATTGATAGGTTATGAGCACTAGGATACGGAGATTATTGGGAGAGGGGGGTAGCATTATTTAGCCTACCACAGTATCTAACTGAAAGTTTTTATTAGAATTTATGTTTTAGAGCACTTTTGGGTTTACGGGGTCCTGGTGGGGCAGTGGTCTAGCATTTGGCTGTTAACCAAAAGGTCAGAAGTTCGAATCCACCAGCTGCTCCTTGGAAACCCTATGGGACAGTTCTACTCCATCCTATAGGGTTGTTATAAGTCCAAATCATCTGAATGGCAACAGGTTTGGTTTGGTTTTAGGGTTAACAGGAAAAAATCTCAGGAAGTACAGAGAGTTTCCATATACCCCACGCACCCTGAACACTGTTCCTCTTATTATACAGGTCTTGCATTTCTGTGGTATGTTTGTTGCAATTGACTAACCAATACTGATACATTATTATTAACTAAAGTCTACATTAGAGTTCACTATTTTCTTGTACAGGCCTTGTGGGTTTTGACAAATACTTCATGTCATGTGTCTACCATTCCAGTGTCAGACAGAATGTTTCACTGCCCTAAAAATGTCCCGTGCTCCATTTATTCTTCCCTCCCCTGTCTCCATGAAGCCTTGGCAGCCACTGATATTTTTACTGTCATTTCCAAAAGGTCATATATTTAGAATCATGCAGTATGTAGCTTTTGCAGACTGGCTTCTTTCTCTTAGCAATATTCATTTAAGTTTCCTTCATGTCTTTTTGTGGTTATAGCTGAATAATACTACATTGTATGGATGTATCACAGTTTATTTATCCATTAACCTATTGAAGGATATCTTAGCTTCCAATCTTTGGCAATTATGAATAAAGCTGCTATAAACATTTGCGCGCAGGTTTTTATGTGGATATACATTTGCATATCATTCGAGTAAGTATGTAGAAGCCGAACAGGTGGATTGTATGGTAAATCTATGCTTAGCTTTGTAAGAAACTGTCAGGCTGTCTTCCAAAATTGCTGTACCATTTTGTGTTCCCAACAGAAATGAATGACAGTTTCTGTTGCTCGTTATCCTTGTCAGTGTTTGGAGCTGTCAGTGTTTCAGATTTTAGCAGTTCTAATAGGTGTTCAGTGGTTTCTCATTATTTTGATTTGTAATTCCCTACAGATATACTGGAGCCCTGGTGGCGCAGAGGTTAAAGCTTGGCTGCTAACCAAAAGGCTGGCAGTTTGAATCCACCAGGCACTCCTAGGAAACCCTATGGGGCAGTTCTACTCTGTCTTATAAGGTCGCCATGAGTCAAAATCAACTTGATGGCAACAGGTTTCGTTTACTGACATACTGACATATGATGTGGAGCTTTTTTTTTTAATGTTACCTTCTAAAAGTTATATAGTTTTCTATATTATATTTAGGTCTACTATGCATTTTGAGCTAATTTTTGTGAAAGATATAAACTCTATATCTAGATTTATTTATTTTTTGCATATGGATATCTAATTGTTCCAACACCATTTTCCATATGCTTATCTGTAATTCGTACATCTTCTTTGGTGATGTTTCTGTTTCAGAATTTTGCCCATTTTGTACCTGTGTTTTTTTTTACTGTTGCATTTTAAAAACTCCTTGTATATTTTCATACAAGTCCTTTATCAAATACGTGTTTTGCAAATATTGTCTCTAAGTCTGTGGTTTGTCTTTTCATTCACTTAACAGTGTCTTTTGTAGAGCAGACGTTGTTAAATTTAATGAAGTCCAATTTATCAATTTTTTTGAATCATGCTTTTGATGTTATATCTAAAAAGTTATCACCAACTCAAAGTTTACTTATTTGTTTTTTTTAATGTTATCTTCTAGAAGTTATATAGTTTCCTGTCTTACATTTAGGTCTATAATCCATTTTGAGCTAACTTTTGTGAAAAGTATAAACTCTGTATCTAGATTTATTTATTTATTCATTCATTCATTTATCTGTCTATTGCATATGGTTGTCCATTTGTTCCAACACCATTTGTTGAAAAGACTATCCTTTCTCCGTGGAATTTACTTTGTTTCTTTGTTAAAGATCAATTGACTATATTTGTGTGAGTCTATTTCTGAGTTCTCTATTCTGTTCCACTGACCTATTTGCCTATTATTTTGCCAACATCAACCTGTCTTGATTGTAGCAAATCTTAAAGTCAAGGTAGTGTCAGTCCTCCGATTTCATTCTTCTTCAGTATTGTGTTGACTTTTCCCTTTACACGTGAACTTGAGAATAAGTTTGCTGTAAAGATAGGAGGGATGAACTTCTAAACAGTTTACATGCCAGACCAGAAACCAGAAGTTGTATGTATGCCTAAGTGAATTTTAATGCAGAGTCAGCTAGAAATGAGCTATGTGACCTGGAGTATGACACATGATTACTGAGCTTCAATTTTCTCAACTGAAAAATAGGTCAATATGATCCCTTGCTTCACACCGGGGTAGGTCATTTAAAAATAATTTATTAGTAAAATATCAAGTTTTTATTTTATTTTATTTTTTTAAGTTCACTTGTAGAAAAGTGGTTACATTGACTTGGAGTAATAGAAGGGAAGTATATAAATATAACGAATTAAAAAAATATAAGTGTGTAATACTCGTTTGAATTCCAAATAGTAATGGGTTTATTATCTCCCTATTTCTCAGATCCCATATTAGCAGTGCATATAACATTACTTTCTAGATCTTTCCAGAGATCAATTTGGAATTAAAATATTTCACATCCTCATTTGATTGATTGATAATGTTACATACCTTTATCGTTGCACATAGCTTTAAGTTGTGTAGAAGCTCAAAGAAAATATGTAAGAATTTAAGAAAAAATAAATTTCTAGCCCCTCCAAGGAACATTAAAAATCAAATAATCTTAACAAGGTGTCGCTGACCCATCAATTAATAGGACAGAAACTGTGAAACTCACCCGTATAGCTCGGAACATAGTCCTATACTTTTCCAGGCACCAAGCTTGATCAGGTGAAGGAGAAACTTCTCCTTCCTTCTAGATGTGTTAGATAGAATTTTCAGTGAGATAGCTTTTTGTACATCAAACTTCCTGCACACATTAATGTGTTAAGCCTTCTATTGTCACATCATCCATCAAGCTTCCATTAATACTTATTGTACTATAATATTAAATTAACTGTTTAAAAAGTTACCTGTTGTAGAAGGGAACAGATATCAGTGAAATTTTTGGTTCTGACACTTACCAGCTGAGTGACCTTGCCCAAGACATATAGCCTCTCTGGACATCAGTTTTCTCATTCATAAAATAAGGAGATTAGAATATTTAACTTTGAAAAAATTCCTAGCTCTAAAATTCAAGGACTCAATTTCCTACCCTTTCAGCTTACTTACTTTGCAAGCTTAATTAACTGCCTAGTTATAGAATCCACTTGTCCTCCAAATTTATCACCATTTTCAGTTTCATTCAAAAGACAGTATCGTTATTTCTGAAATAGCATACTGCTTTTACTTCCTCAAATTCAAACGTGAACGAATGTAGATACATCCTTGAACCATAGGGAGCAAACAACAGATCTTAGAGCTTAATCTGAACTCCACGTCTTTTTTGTTTTTTTTTTTCAATTCACACTCAGGATAAGTGATGGAGTAGTTAAAACACCAGTGATCAGTACCTTTTGTGGGAAGTATCAGTAGACAAGTGAAAAAAAAATTAAATCCCTTCTTTTTTATTTTAATACGAAACGGCATGTTTCAGTAATCTTACATAGACATAGAACCACAACGCTGTGTTTTAACTGCCACTATTCAGAATGAACTCGACAGCAATGGGTTCGTTTTTTTTCTATATCTCCAGGACTTACTAAAGTATCTGAATCAATCAGGCAATCAGTGAATGTTGGATAAAATAAAAGCCAACAGATTTCCCAGGGAGAGAGCCAAAAAAATTCAGGACCTCTTGCTACAAAATTATCTAATTTTTATGAGACCGGGATCTATAATTTCAGAACTATAAAAGTCTCGATTATTCTTGATTAGTCTCCCTTTGCATTAAGAGGAAACTAAAGCTCGGAGGTAAATAAAAACAACAGGACACAGAGGTAGTTAACAGAAGTGCTTGAATTAAAATCCAGATCTGTTACCCATTCGTATCTTTTGTCTGGATTCATTATTCCAGTGCCTTGCCTTTCTCAGAAATTAAAACGGCATGGTATTTACACAGAAAACCTGGGCATAGTGGTTTAAATCTCTTGTGCTCTTTTCTTTTTTTTTGGCTCCCCCTTATCTGCCTTCTCTCTTTCTTATCTAAGCAGGCTCACTCTCCTTATCAGAGGTTTGGGGAACTGTTACTTGACATGAAATTTACATCCACTGAAAGCCTAGAGTTACACTGTATCAACCCTTCCTCCCCAGCCTACAGATAAGAACTACCAATCAAGATAAGGCTTTAGTTCTTAGCTAGTACTATTAAAGTTGACATCTGATTACTAACTTCAAAGATGTTACTAAATTTGCATATTTGCTGCTACGGATAAAATGCTTTGGGGAGGTATTTCTGAGCATTGGAGCTCTGGTGGCGCAATGCTTAAGAGCTCGGCTGTTAACCAAAAGAGGAGCAATTCAAATCCACCAACCAACTGCTCCTTGGAAACCCTATGGGGCAGTTCTACTCTGTCCTATAGGGCCGCTATGAGTCGGAATTGACTCAAGGGCAACGGGTTTGGTCTTGGTATCACAATTTCAAAGTCAATTTAGACCTGAATTAAAAGTCTTTTGCTTCTCTCCTAGACTAGAAATATGTCCAGGAAACTGTTTCTTACAGAAGTTTGTTTTTTCTATTGGTAGAATAATATGAAACAAAATACTTTCTCCTTATCAAAACTACTTTATTTAATGGGGCATTCTTTCTGCCTCAGTTTCATGATAGCAGTTTAATTTGTATTAATAACTCAAAAGTAGACAATAAATCTAAAAGTAAACAATAACTCTAGAAGTAAACATAATGTAACACAAGGGCCATGCAGGTATATAGAATTTAAACATAGAAGACATGGTTAAACTACTCACTTGCAAACTCTACGTGAATCTAATATTCTGGAAGTTGTTATAATTTTCAGCATCATTATGATTATAAAGTTATCTTTGCCATTTAAAAAGAACTAGATGTTCTCTTCATTTATTGTGAAGACATCCTGTAAAGGTGAATTGTTGAGACCTAAAAGCCCTGGTGGTGCAGTGGTTAAGAGTTTGGCTGCTAACCAAGAGGTCAGCAGTTCAAATCCACCAGCCGCTTATTGGAAACCCTATGGGGCAGTTCTACTCTGTCCTGTAGGGTTGCCATGAGTCAGAATCAACTTGACAGCAATGGGTAGACTTTTAATCATCGCCCAGTTCTCACTTTTGGAGCCCTGGTGGTGCAGTGGTGAAGAGCTCGGCTGCTAACCAAAAGGTTGGCAGTTTGAATCCACCAGCCGCTCCTTGGAAACCTTATAGGGCACTTCTCCTCTATCCTCAAGGGTTGTTATGAGTTGGAATTGACTCCATGGCAATGGGTTTTGAACGTTAATTGCTCATCTCATCTGACGCTTGCATGCAGGGATGGCCACCTGGGCAGTCACACAGGTTTCTGCACATAGAAGGGCTCCATGCTTGGTTCAATCCTCTACTATTGCCATCTTGAAATTCTTCCTAATTTTTTAGTAGGGAGCCTTGCTCTTTCATTTTGCACTGGACCCCACAAATTATGTAGGAGTCCTGCTTAGCTGTAAGTTATATGAAGGGAATTCCACTGAATATCGGCATGTAAAAGAAAGTGGTGGTCATATTTGGGTTGTAGTTAATGTTCTGCATAGGTGCCCATGGCCCTTTTCCCCAAACAAAGATATACAGTACATTCCTTGAAAATATGAGTCTCTTGGAAATAAATCTGTAGTGAAGGTAACGTTTTAAAACCTAATTAATGAGACAGAGCAAGAGCAAGAGAAAGAGGTGTTTGTGAACAAGAAATACATGAGCTGTATTCCTACATTAAGATTATTCTTATGGGGACTTTCTTAAGTAAATGAACAAAAACTGGAAGGTCTACTGAAATGTATAGTTTCAACTTTTTACAGCTATATCAGTATTAGTTTATTCTGATGTAATGAGAAATATTCAGATGAAAATTTTAAAAATCAAGATTTTTATAAATATATGGATTAATGGACAAAATGTCAGGATTTTAACCATCTACTCTTTTCCTATATCTTTACCCAAATATTCTGTGTGAGGAGAGATTTTGTCTTCTACTCCTGAAAAACAGTCATGGATTGTTGTATGCCAGAAGAAATGGAACTTGAAATAAAAGACAAGCAATAACCAAATAAGAACTGCAGTGGGATGCCAGAAACTTGACTTACCTTGACTTTGGTTTTAAAATAATAGCTTTTTTTTTTTTTAAGGTGGGCACCTTCAAGAGTGTCTTCCTAGCTAACAGAAGTCTTTTACCCTTTCCACCCCTATCCACAATGGCAAGCTGTACTCTACCTAGTGGCCATGAATAGTTGGTCCAGAACTGGGCTCAGGGCCTAAGGTGGGCAAATCAGAGTCCCCTTCACTGGAATTTGTAATTGATCTAGAAGAAGGTTTGGGGAGGGAGAGAGAGAAAGAGAGAGAAAGACTGTTAGAGAGTGAGAGAGGAAAAGAGACCTTCTTCAGGTGAATGCATAAGCTTAGTAACTGTGGAGTAGATCTTATCTACCTACCAAGTTATCCAGAGAAAAGCGGTAGCTACTCTGAAGAAAGAAAAGAAATATTCAGAAAAGCAGAGAAGAGTAAAATCAAAAGGTGAAGAAAAAGACCAGACAGGTTTCCAGTGCCTGGTTTCAATGACTTCTTGAGACAGGTACAATGCCAATCCTCGTATTTCCCTTACTCCAAGAAGCCATAATTCTAAGACTAATTCAGATGTAATGAGGTAATAATGACTTTCCAGAATGAGAAATGATGGTAAAGAAATATGTCATTTTTATAGCACACACTGATATCAAAAAAATTAAAAGGTCATTCTGTATTGGGGGAAATATATAAATATCTTTGATGCTTTAATTTTCTTGAATTCATATCTATTACTTGAAATGAAGGATTCCTGAAGAATATTGCTTAATTCATTCTTTCATTCAACAATGTCAACAGATTCTTCTCCTTATAGGATTTAGAGGTAGAGTTAGGGAGAGGCTAAGAATAACACTTAAGCTAATATAGAAGTTCCGTTTAGAGAAGTAAATATCTTCTGAAAGTGTGGTTAGGTTGTTGCTTGCTGGTTTTTCAGAGGTATCACTAGTTTCATATATAGCCATCTTTATCTGTCGGTTTCTATTATCCTGATTTGAGTACTATATTTGTAATGAAAGGTAGAGCACAGCAATTAGGGTCATGAATTCTGGAGCCAGGTGATGTAGGTTTGCATTCTGGGTCAGCTTCTTACTTTCAATGCACCCTGAGCAATTTAATGTCTCTGTGCCTCAATTTCCTCATTTGTAAAATAAGGATAATAGAACCTAACTGATAGAAGTAATAGAAATATATTAGTGTTTTTAAACATATTAACCTGTTACTGTTTAGTCGTTTTCGACTCATAGCTACCGTATAAGACAGAGTAGAATTGCCCCATAGGGTTTCCAGGGAGCACCTGGTGGATTTGAACTGCCCATCTTTTGTTTAGCAGCCAAACTCTTAACTATTGTGCCTCCAGGGCTCTGTAAATATATTAGTATAGTAAATATATAAGCTCCTTTTAAAAACCCTGGCACATAGTAATGTTGTATAAGTTTATGTTAAATAAATTAAGATAAATTTATAAAGTCAATAACTTTTTAAATGAACTTCCAGAATGAACCAGGATATTAATGCAAGAAACAGATTATAGTACATAAAGAAATTTCACATATGATAAAAGGAACACCTCAATAAAACATAAAAGGGATGAGTTATGAGATACTCTATACATTTTACTGATAAATAGATTATTTGTGGGGAAATATAGAGCCTCAGCTTACAACACATACTAAAATAAGTTATATTGAATTAAAGAGTTAAATGGAAATTAAGAAGCCTGGAAAAATAACATAGGCAGGTGTTTAACAGATTTCTGGAGGGGAATATAATACCTATGCAAAAATAATAATATTAATAATAATAATTAAAGAAAATATTATTATTCGTAAAAACACACTTTACAATTTTCTGATGCCAAAAGTCTTAAATTAAATTGAAATGAAAGTATTATAGTAGGAAAATAATTCTTATGATTGGGAGAGTTAATATATTAATATCCACAATGTTAAAATACTCTTGCAAATCAAGATAAAAAAGCCACATGGTAGGAAAGGAGTTGTATTAATCAGGAAATTTTGATTGCATGTTACAGAAACAGTACTCAAGCTAGATGAACAAAAACTAAATATATATATATACGTATATATATATATATATATACTCTTGTTATTGGAAAAATCTAAGTGTTATATCTGGATTAAAGCAGAGTTGGAGCAAAGGGTACTAATACATTTATGAAAATATTTCTTTCACTCCGTCTTTCAGTCTCACTGACCAACTTCTGCTTGCCTTAATTCTCAGACATGCTTTTTAACAAGGCAGCACGGTGTCAGCAAAATGGTTATACTATGTCTCAAGTTTCCATTGCCCTTAGAGTTTTCTGTAACAGAACAGGGGAGATCATCTCCCTTTCAATATCCATACATCAATTTTATATCAATTAATAATTCTTATACAGAGATTCTGACTGCAACTGTTTGGGACATGTGGTAATTGGGGGAAGGAGCTGTCAGTGCTGGGAGTGGAGGTAGGCAGGGTTAACCTCATCTACATCACAGATTAGTAAGGATTAAGGGTGGGGATGGTTCCCAAAAGAAGGTATGCTAGACAAATGAAACTGTATGTCCATATGTATATGTATAAAACAGACAATACACTAATAAAATGCAAATGGCTAGTAAACATATTGTCATGGATTGAATTGTATCTCCCTAAAATATGTGCCAACTTGTCTAGGCCATGATTCCCAGTATTGTGTGGTTATTCATCATTTTGTGATCTGATGTAATTATTGTATGTGTTGTAAATCCTAACCCTATAGGGTCGTTATGAGTTGGAATCCACTAGGCGGTAATGGGTTTGGGTTTTTGTCTATGATGTTAATGAGGCAGGATTAGAGGCAGTTATGTGAATGAGACAGGACATAATCTACAGGTTGTATCCTGAGTCAATCTTTTTTGACATACAAAAGAGAGAAGTGAGCAGAGAGGAGAGGGACCTCCTACCACCAAGAAAGAAGAGCTGGAAGTGGAATGCATCCATTGGTCCTGGGGTTCCTGTGCTGAGAAGCTTTTAGACTAGGGGAAGATTGAAGACAAGGACCTTCCTCTAGAGCTGACAGAGAGAGAAAGCCTTCCCCTGGAGCTGGTACCCTGAATTTGGACTCCTAGCCTCCTAAACTGTGAGAGAATAAATTTTGTTTGTTAAAGCCATCCACTTGTGGTATTTCTGTTATAGCAACACTAGATAATGAAGACATACATGGAAAAAATTGGCTCTTTTATGAATGTAATCAGAGAACAAAAACCTTTATGTACAGAGGTGTTTATTATATTATTTATAATAGGGGAAAAATTATAAATCAACATAATGCCATCAATAGGAAAAAAATGAAATAAACTATGTTATAACAATACAAATATATATTATGCAGTCATTCAAATTTTGTATCTGAGGGATTTTTAACAAAACCATATAAATAAAATACTATGTTGAATATTATCCGAGTGTTTCTCTGGATTGTAGCATTATTGTTTATTTTTTGTTTCTTTTTTCCATTTTGATTTACAAAATATTTAATAAAATAAACTTTCATAATTATAAAAAATATATATTTTTCTTTAATTTTGTGAACTTCACTTGCTACCAATGGGACCCTAAGTGCTCAGAGAGTACAGTTTGAAAGTAGAGCACACTTTATAAAGCGATATATAAGCAATATATAGTAGTGAGTTCTGCAAGTTTATATTTAAGATTGCTACTTTATCATTTCAAAAGTACTTTTTCAGAAGTTATATACATCATAATCAATTATATCTTAAATTTAAAGCTTATTTTTCCTTTAAATGCTAGAAATACAAAGAAATTATAAAGGAGAAACAAATATAGACAGCCTGATTCCTCATTCAATGTGACATAGTGAGAGGACTTAGAAAAATATGGAGGGAAAACAATATGCTTTCAAGTACCTTTTTTTTCCTAATATTTTAAGAATAAAATTATTGCAATATGCAATATGCATATGCAAATATTCCATTAAAAATATCACAAACAGCTTACAAACGAAATACAAATGGCTAATGCATATAAAATAAAGCATTCAGATTCAATATAAGATAAATGTAAGTTAAAGCAACAATGAGATACATTGTTTAATTTTTACATTAGTAAGAGTATTATTCTGGTAATGGGTTGTACCAGACTATAATATTTTTCTCAGTACTGGGAATGCAGATTTTTCTCCAACTGTAAAAATAAAAACCTTGAGTCTATAAGATACCTAATATCAGACTGGCTTAGAATATTTGCATAATCACAATGACTAAGTAAGCAAAACTATGCTAAAAGAACTGTCCAAACCCTAAACTTACTGCCTTCTAATCAATTCCGACTCACAGTGACCCTATAGGATAGAGTATATCTGCCCCATAGGGTTTCCAAGGCTGTAATTTTTATGGAAGCCGACTGCCACGTCTTTTTCATGCGGAGGGGCTAGTGAGTTCGAACCACCGACCTTTTGATTAGCAGCGGAGTACTTAACCACTTCGCCAACAGGGCTCCCAGTGGCAGACTATCTTGCTTTAAAAACAAACATCTTAAACAACAACAAAAATATAGACAAGCCTAAAAAAAAGGGGAAATTATATTTTATTAGATTAATATAAACAATTAGAACGTTTCCTGATCACCGATTAGTCATCATTAGCCATGGAAGGGACTGAAGCCAACTGAAGCACCAAATGTCTGTTTTGATAACAGGCTTGGTATTGAGCGGCATGTGCGTGTGTGCGTGTGGATGTGCATGTGAATTTCCTATATTACTGCAAAGCCGATGTCCAACTTCTCCTAACCAAACTATTATATTTAGAAAAAATAATACAGGGAAACAACACAGCATTCCAGAACTCAAAATTGAATTGCTTCCCAGTAGCTGGCTTCAATTATTTGCATTTGCCCCAAAGCAAGTACTTCAGGGTTTGAGGTGCATAGCTTGATCGTGGTTAACATTTCCCTGTCCTCATATCTTAGCATCACAGGATAACTCACGGGTGAATCCCAGGAGGCCTTTTGTATAGTCTCTGATCATTTTTAGCATGAAAATGTCCTCTTGATGTTTACTGGGCTGTTTCCTTTCTTCCTGCCAAATGACTTCATGTGGAATAATCTCCTATGCAACTGTTCATCTATAGACACACAGGGGACGTCCCTGTAGGAAGCTAGAGATAGGGCAATCACTCATCCCAATCACTTTGCTCTCCTTCAGTGAATTTCCTCAGCAGCTGTTTTAAACGCTGATTACATCGCTCCAAGAGACTGTCTGTCTCTGACCGATAAAAGGATAGTTAGCAAAGAGGAAATCCTCACACTCTGTTTCTTCATTAAAAAAATTCTCTCTTTCTTTATTTGGTTGCAGAAGGGTCAGGAATTTCCATATGATCAAAAAGCAAAAGTATTTCAAAAGTCATTGTATTCATTTCTCAGTAGAGAATGCACACCCCTCCACAATATGGCTTTTAGTTCAGCAGAGGACATTGATTTGAGTTTTACATAAATTGTCACTTTCTATGTTTTCATATAGAAAGCTTTTTTATAAAGTTCACATACATTTAGAGATGATAGTGTTAAAGATTTTAATAGCAGACTTTGGGATTGTTGCAGCCCTACACATTTTAAGAGAAACTCACCATGGAGACAACTCAACTCTCCCAGAGTGTTCTGCTTCAGAATGCTGTAATGATGTCACAGGCAGCATCGTCATACTGTAGTCTCTTAGAAAGACCCTGGACTGTGGAAACCTACAACGTTCTCTTTACCCCATCTTGATGCTGCTTGCAAATGGAAAATAAGAAGCATTTTGCAGGCTTCCAAGATACTTAAAATCCTAGCAACAGCGTTTTGCCCAAGTGGTTTCCTAAAGGCACATTGTCAGCCAGGAACATTTAGTGTTCCTAGTGCTGCTCAGTCTGAACAGTCTGGCTTTGCCACCCTCCATTCCCTGGAACTGTTGGTGACCAGATGAGTTTTTCCTGCCAATTTTTAAATGAGGCTATAGCTTCTCTCCCTGGACTTTTGGCCTTTTCCCATCAGTTATGGTCTCCTGACCACACAGCTTATTTTTTGAAGTTTGAATCTTGATTTAAAAATCTAATTAGGCTTTCCTTGTCTCAGTATGTTGGTTTTGGGTCCCCTCTACCAGACACAGTGCTCTCTCCAAGTTCTAATTCCCCGTGAGCTCTGTTTGCCAGTGATTGGAAATGAAAAGGAAACAGCAAATATCCTAGAATTCTTATAAATTTCAAAAAAATGAATACTATTATAAGAAGATGTATGTCTATCTCACTGACAAGATGCCTTGAAAAAGCATTACTTTTTTTTTTTTTTTTTTAATATTTTATTGTACTTCAGGTGAAGGCTTACAGAACAGATAGTTTCTCATGTAACAGTAACACACATGCTGTTTTATGACATTGGTTAACAAC
>NW_004444018.1:166245-185159 GCF_000243295.1 Trichechus manatus latirostris
TTCTTTATCTCTTCATTTGATGTTCTAGGGTTTCAGGATTGTTGATTCTCTGTTTGGCTTAGTTTTTCGGATCTTTGTTGTGGAGGGACGGCGTGGTGTTTCTGCCTAGAGCGCCATCTTGCCGGAAGTCCAGCATTACTTTTTTTAAGAAACTTTTTTTTGTCAAATTAAATATTAGATGGATCCTGTGTAGTAAGGAATTTGGCCTCACTCAAAGAGAAATCTATCCTTTGTCTCATCTCCTTGGAGGTAACCTGTAAACCCTTGGAAATTCCCAAGTGATAGGAGTGTCTTTGGTATTCATGGTGGGTCCCAAGAACCACACCTGATAGTTTATGTTAACGAGATGACTCAGAGTGAGGCTGACCATATCCAATAGTCTTAGGGTGGGGGCTGGCCACACTAGAAAGACCAACCACATGATTTATTTATAGCGGGGGCTTTGGGTTAGACTGTATCATTCAACTTAGAGACTGAGTTCAAACTCTTGAAGGAGTCAGGGATATTGTATTGGAGGAGAATCTCTCTCTCTCTCTTTTTTTTAGTTGTGGTGAAATATATATAGCAAAACATTTGCCACTGCAAAAACATTTGCCAGTGCAAACGTTTACAAGTATACAATTCAGTGACATTAAGTTCCCTGTGTTGTGCCACCATCACCATTATCAATTTCCAATTTGTTTCATTGTCCTTAACAGAAACTTATCATTCCTTTGCCAATACCTCACCATATACCTCTCGCACCCATACCTGGTAAACCCTAATAAACTTTGGTCTTTACGTATTTGCTTATTCTGGATATTTCATATAAATGGGATCGTATAATATTTGTCCTCTTGTGTCTGGCTTCTTTCACTCAGCATAATATTTTCAAAGTTCATCCATGTTGTAGCATATATCGAAACTTCATTTTTCTTTATGGTTGAGTAATATTCCATTGTATGACGGGTAGTTCCCGACTTACAAAATATTTGAGTTACAGTGAACTGCACTTAAGATTGTCTTTTTTTGGTACATCTTATCATTCGTAATATGTACCATATATGATGTTGCAGTGTGTAATTTGCTGATAATCATTTTCAGATGTTCACTCACAGAGGTTCAATGTTATTATTTACTGTTCAAAACACTGCCATGTAACAGGCTATGGCCTGGTCTACAATGAAGCTGGTGTCAGTGTGGGGAGTTGTAATGGATAGAAAGTTGGGCAACTGAACTACATATGAAAATTGAACTGTGGATACAGTAATGTTTCCAACCCTCAGAGACAAATAAAGATAGGATTTATAAAGATTTATAAAGGATTTATATTTATAAATATTTTTATTTATTGATAATAAAAGGCAATGAAACTAAAAAAAAAAAAGAAAGAGGTATTCAATTTACGTCAGAACTGACTTATGGCAGAGTTGTCAGAACGGAACCCAATCATAAGTTTGGGACTACCTGTGTATTACATATTTTAATTATCTATTCATTTTTTGATTGACATTTAGGTTGTTTACATCTTTTGCTTATTGTGAATAATGCTACAATGAACATTGGCGTACATATCTGCTTGAGTCTCTGCTTTCAATTCTTGGATATAGACCTAGAAGTGGAATTGCTGGATTACATGGTAGTTCTAAATTTAACTTTTGAGGAGCTGCCAAATTGTTTTCCATGGAGGGTGTGATATTTTACAATCCTACCAGCAATAGATGAGGGTTCCAGTTTCTCCACATCCTCACCATCACTTGTTATTTTCCATTTGATAATGGCCATCCTAGTAGAGGTGAAGGAGTATTTCATTGTGGTTTTGATTTGCATTTCCCTAATTACTGGATCAAAGATCTAAATGTAAGAACTGACACCATAGAACATCTTTTTGTGTGCTTGTTGGAGGTTTGGATTCTTTGGTGAAATATCTATTCAAGTCCTTTTCCGAATTTTTTAATTGGGGTATTGTTCTTTTTGTAGTTGAGTTGTTGGAGTTCTTTTATATTCTGGATATTAAACCTTTATCTGACATAGGATTCCCAAATGTTTTCTCACAATATGTAGGTTGCCTCTTCACTTTGTTGGTAAAGTCCTTTGATACACAAAAATTTTTAGTGTTGATGAAGTCCAGTTTATCTATTTTGTCTTTTGTTGTTCATACTTTTGGTATTGTATCTGAAACTCCACTGTAGAAAACTAAGTTCTGAAGTATTACTTCTGTGTTTTGTTCTAAGAGTTTTATGGTGTTAGTTCTTACATTTAGGTTTTGATCCAGTTGGAGTTAATTTTCACGTATAGTATGAGGTATGACTACAAATTCATTCTTGTTCACGTGGAAATCCAGTTGTCCTAGCCTCATCGATTGAAGAGATTATTCTTTCCCCATTGGATGGACTTCACATTGTTGTCTAATATCAATTGGCCATAGACATATGAGTTTATTTATGAATTCCTAATTCTGTTGCTAGTGGTGATGGTTGCACAACACAAGGAACATAATTAATGTCACTGAATTGTACACGTACAGACATTTGCAATGGTAAATGTTTAGTTATATATATTTTGCCACAATTAAAAAAAATTATCAAGAGAGAGAAAGATTCTCCTTCAATAAAATATCCCTGACTCCTTCCAGCAGACTCTTTTGATTAATGTAGCTTTATAGTATGATTTCAAATTGGGAAGTGTAACTCCTCCTACTTTATTCTTCTTTTTCAAGATCCCTTTGGCTATTTGGGGCCCCTTAAAATCCATATAAATTTCAGGATTGGGTTTTCCATTTCTGCAAAGAAGGCACTTGGAATTTTGATAGAGATTGCATTGAATCCATAGATCACTTTGGGTAGTATTGACATCTTAACAATATTAATTCTACCAATCCATGAACACAAAATGTCTTTGCATTTATTTAGGTCTTCTTTTATTTCTTTTATCAATGTCTTATAGTTTTTAGTGTATAAGTCTCTTACCTTCTTTTTAAAATTTATTTCTAGGTATTTTATTCTGTTAGATGTTATTGTAAATGAAATCATTTTCTCAATTTCCTTTTCAGATTGCACACTGTTGGTGTATAGAAACCCAATAGATTTTTGTGTGTGGACTTTGTATCCTGCAACTTCATTAAATTCATTTATTAGCTCTTGTAGTTTTCTTGTGGATTCTTTGGAATTTTCTATATAGAAATTTACGTCATCTGTTAATAGGGATAGTTTTACTTCTTCCTTCCAAATTTGGAAATATCCTATTTATTTTTCTTGCCTAATTGCTCTGGCTAGGACATCTAGTATGATACTGAATAGCAGGGGTAAAAGCAGGCATCCTTGTATTGTTTCTGGTCTTAAGGGAAAAATACTCAATCTTTCTCCATTGAATATAATGTTAGCTGTGGGTTTTTCATAAATGCTCTTTATCATATGGAATGATTTTACTTCTATTCTTAGTTTGTTAAATGTTTTTATCATGAAAGGGTGTGGGATTTTGTCAAATGCCTTTTCTGCATCTATTGAGATGACCATGTGATTCTTGTCCTTTGTTCTATTAATGTGGTATATTACACTGGTTCATTTTCTAATGTTGAACCATCCTTGAATTCCTAGGATAAATCCCACTTGATTATAGTGTATAATAATTTTAAGATGCTTTTGGATTCAGTTTACCAGAATTTTGATGAGGATTTTTGCATCTATATTCATAAGGGATATTGGTCTGTAGTTTTCTTTGCTTCTCATGTCTTTGGCTTTAGTATCATGGTAATGTTGGCCTCATAGAATGAGTTAGGAAGTGTTCCCTCCTCTTCTATTTTTCAGAAGAGCTTTAGAAGCACCGGTGTCAAATATTCTTTAAATGTTTGTTAGAATTCCCCAGTGAAGCCATTTGGTCCAGAATGTTTTGTTTGTTTGAAGGTCTTTGGTTACTGATTCAATCTCTTCACTTGTTATGGGTCTATTGAGATTTTCTATTTCTTCTTGAGTCAATTCAGGTAGTTTATGTATTTTTAGGGAAGTTTCCATTTTACATAGGTTATCTAATTTGTTGTCAATGCTGTTCATGGTACTCTCTTTTGTTTCTTATTATTGCAGTCAAGTCATTTGTAATAGTCGCCCTTTCATTTCTGATTTTAGCTGTTTGTGTCTTCTCTCTTTTTTTCTTGTCAGTCTAGCTAAAAGATTTGTTGATTTTATTGATTTTTTTTTTTTCAAAGAACCAACCTCTGGTTTCATTGATTTTCTCTGTTGTTTTCTATTGTATTTATTTCTGCTCTGATCTTTGCTAATTCTTCCATCTGGTAGTTTAGGGCTTATTTTGCTCTTCTTTTTGCAGCTCCTCAAGTTGTAGAGCTAGGTTACTATTTGAGATTTTGTTTTTTAATGTAGGCCTTTACTGCTATAAATTTCCTTCTGAGCAATGCCATCCCTGCATCCTATAAGTTTTGGTATACTGTGCTTTCATTTTCATTCTACTCAAGTATTTTCTGATTTTTTTCCTGTTTTTTTTTTTTTCCTTGACCCTTTGGTTGAGTAATAGTGTATTGTTTGATTCCCATATGTTTATGCATTATCTGGTTTTCCTTCTGTTATTAATTTCTAGTTTTGTTCTATTTTTGTCTAGGTATTTTGCATTATTTCAGTCTTTTAAAAGTTCATTGAGACTTGATTTGTGACCTAGCATATTGTCTATCCTGGAAAATGATTTATTTGCACTGGATGAAAATGTTTTCTGCTCTGTAGTTAGGTGTAGTGTTTATATATGTCTGTTAGGTCTAGTTGGTTTATAGTGTTGTTCAAGTCCTCTATTTCCTTACAGATCTTCTTTCTAAATGTTATAACCATTATTGAAATGATGTAGTAAAGTCTCCAGCTATTATTTTTTAACTATTACTCCTGTCAGTTATATAAGTGTTTCCTTCATATATTTTGGGGCTCTGATGTTAGGTTGTTGTTGTTGTTAGGTGCCGTCAAGTCAGTTCCAACTCATAGCAACCCTATGTGCAAGAAAATGAGACACTGCCTAGTCCTGCGCCATACTCATAATCATTGCTATATTGAGCCCATTGATGCAGCCACTGTATCAATCCATCTCATTGAAGGACTTCCTCCTTTTTGCTGACCCTCTAATTTACCAAGCATGATGTCCTCCTCCAGAGGCTGGTCCCTCCTGATAACATGTCCAAAGAACATGAGACAAAGTCTCCCTATCCTTGTTTCTAAGAAGCATTCTGCTGTACTTCTTCCAAGACCTATTTGTTCATTCTTTTGTCAGTCCATGGTATATTCAATATTCTTTGTCAACACCATAATTCAAATACATCAATTCTTCTTCAGTCTTCCTTATGCATTGTCCAGCTTTCATATGCATACGAGGCAATTGAAAATACCATGGCTTGTCATTTGTCTGTCAGTTTGTTGTACTGTAGTGGTTTGCATGTTGCTGTGATGCTGGAAGCTATGTCACTGGTATTTCAAATACCAGCAGGATCACCCATGGTGCACAGGTTTCAGTGGAGCTTCCATACTAAGACAGACTAGGAAAAAGGACCTGGGGATCTACTTCTAAAAAAATTGGCCAGTGAAAACCTTATGAATAGCAGTGGAACATTGTCTGATGTCAAGTGTATATATATATTTATAATTGTTATATCTTCTTGATGAACTGACTCTTTTATAATTATGGACTTGACATTTATTCTTGAACTCTGAGTGGATTACAGCAGAAGGGGGAACTTGTCAGTCAGGATTAATGACACATTTCTTCTTTTAAGATTAAGGATACTTTTTCTGCTTTCTTAAAAGAAAAATAATTACATTTTTAAAATCTAGATTTTTTGCTTGTTTGTTTAGCCTAAGAATTTAAATCAATGCTGTGCAGTAGGCTGACTTTAGGCAAACAGGTTGATGAATAGTTTCTAAAATTCCTTCTCAGATAACACACATGATTTCAATGATTTAATTCATTGTTTTAAAACTCAAGATTGGATAAAAGGAAAATCAAAACCAAGAAAATCTCTGAAAACATTAAAGCACTAATGAGTAGGTCAAATAGACAATTTTTCTTCTCCCATACGGAAAATATTTTTATAACTTCTCTCATGCTGAGGTATTGAAATGATCTTTAATGTGACAAATCTCATCAGACCATCAATAATGAGGTTTCCCATCTCAAAGCACATTGTCCTTTCCTGTTGGTGGGATGGAAAGGTCAGGGTGAACTAATAAAGTTAGGTACAGATTATGTGTTTTTAAAGCAAACCAAATCATTTTAAGCACACCAAACAAGCATGAAAGACAACTCACAGTGATTTTCAGGATCATTTTTACTTGCTTTTGAAAGATGACATGAACTATCATCTTGTAGCCTACATTTTGATGGTGATGTTTTTATTAGACTCCCCACTTATTGCACTCTTTATCTGATCACCTGATGGAATTTTGAAACTCATAAATTTCTTTCTGTGAAAGATTTGTTCCCAATTATATTACTTCCCTTCCATAAGCATTTTCTTTGCTGTCCGAACAATATCTTGAAGTAGAGATTTGGAAGTCTGTCTTCCCAACCAAGAAATGTCTGACTTAAAAAACCATCCATCTTAAAAAAAAAAAAAAAATGTGAAATGTCTTCTGCTCTTTGTTCTAGGGCTACATTCTCCCATTCTCCACTTTTTCAATGCCTGACACACACACACACACAAAACTAAAATAAATCCTAGGATCTTAGGAAACATCAACAGATATCATCAAGCAAAACAAGAAAGGTAAAGCTTATCATTTTTTAAGTCTTCTTAGAAACTTTTTCTTTCTTCTTACAAAGTTTTTCTGAAAATATCCAGATGGTTAATATTTTGGGCTGTGTGGGACCTACTGTCTTAATCTCAACTACTCAACTCTGTTGTTTTAGTGTAGAAGCAGTCATGTTGTTGTTAGGTGTCGGTGAGAAGGTTCTGACTCATAGCGACTCTGTAAACACTGCTTGGCCCTGCATCATCCCCACAATTGTTATTATGCTTGAACCCATCATTGCAGCCACTGTGTCAATCCATCTCATTGAAGGTCTTTCTTTCTTTTGCTGACCCTCTACTTTACCAAGCATGATGTCTTTATCCAGAAACTGGTCCCTCCTGATAACATGTCCAAAGTACATGAGATGAAGTCTCGCCACCCTTGCTTTTAAGGAGAATTCTGACTGTACTTCTTCCAAGACAGATTTGTTTGTTCTTCTGGAAGTCCATGGTATATTCAGTATTCTTTGCCAACACCATAATTCAAAGACATCAATTCTTTGGGTTTCCTTATTCATTGTCCAGCTTTTGCATGCATCTGAGGTGATTGAAAATACCATGGCTTGGGTCAGGCATACCTTAGTCCTCAAACTAACAACTTTGCTTTCGAACACTTGAAAGAGGTCTTTTTGCAGCAGATTTGTCCAATTCAATATGTCATTTGATTTCTTTTGTTTTTTTATTCATGTTATTTAATTTATTTTGAAATTCCAAATAACATCAAAGAAGGTGAGAGTGTCTGTGCTTGGCAAAAGCAGATGCTTCATTTTAAAATGCTGACAAATATTGCCCTAGTCTATAGATTTATAAATAATTTTCTTCATTCATCTTGGCCAGTAAGTTTAGTTCAGTCTAACAATTTTTTAAAAATTATAAGCCTTTAGATGAAGGTTTATAGAGCAGACTAGTTTCTCATTAAACAATTAATACACATATTGTTTTGTGACATTGGTTGCCAACCCTACAACATGTCAACATTCTCCCCTTCTTGACCTGGAGTTCTCCATTACCAGCTTTCCTGTCTCCTTCTGCCTTCTCGTCCTTGCCCCTGGGACGTCATTTGATTTCTAGACTGCTGTTTCCATGGGCATTAATTGTGGATCCAAGTAAAGAAATCATTGACAACTTCAACCTTTTCTCCGTTTATCATGATCGTGCTTATTTGTCCAGTTGTGAGGATTTTTGTTTTCTTTATGGTAAGGTGTAATCCATAGTGAAGGCTATATTCTGTGATCATCTTCAGTAAGCACTTCAAGTCTTCTTCGCTTTCAGAAAGCAATATGGTGTCATCTGTTTATTGCAGGTTGTTAATGAGTCTTCCTCCAATCCTGATACTGGGTTCTTCTCCATATAGCCCAGTTTCTCAGATTATTTGCTTAGCAGATTGAATAGGTATGGTGAAAGGATATAATCCTGAAGCACACCTTTCCTGATTTTAAATCACGCAGTAACACCTTGTTCTGTTTGAATGACTGCCTCTTGGTCTATGTACAGGTTACTCATGAGCACAAATAAGTGTTCTGGAATTCGCATTCTTTGCAGCATTATCCAGAATTTGCTATGATCCACACAGTCGAATGCCTTTGTATAGTCAATAGGTAAACATCTTTCTGATATTCTCAGCTTTCAGCTAAAATCCATCTGACATCAGCAATGACATCCCTCGTTCATGTCCTCTTCTGAATTTGGCTTGAATTTCTGGCAGTTCTCTGTCAATGTACTGTTGCAACCACTTTTGAATTATCTTCAGCGTAATTTTACTTGTGTGTGATATTAATGATATTGTTCAATAATTTCCACATTCTGTTGGATCACTTTTCTTTGGAATGGGCGTGTATATGGATCTCTTCAAGTTAGTTGGCCAGGTAGTTGTCTCTGACATTTCTTGGCATAGATGAGTGAGCATCTCCAGGGCTGTATCCATTTGCTGAAACATCTCAATTGGTATTCCATCAATTCCTGGAGCTTGTTTTTCACCAATGCCTTCAGTGAAGCTTGGACTTCTTCCTTCAGTACCATCAGTTCTTGGTCATATACTGCCTTTTGAAATGGTTGAACGTCGACCAATTTTTTTTGGTATAATTCTTTTTTGTGACTCTGTGTATTTCTCCCATCTTCTTTTGATGCTTCCTGCATTGTTCAATATTTTCCCCATAGAATCCTTCAAAACTGCAACTCAAAGTCTTGAAATTTTTCTTTAGTTCTTTTGACTTGAGAAATGAGGAGCATGTTCTTCCCTTTTGGTTTTCTACGTCCTGATCTTTTCACATTTCTTTATAATACTTTACTTTGTCTTCTTGAGCCTCCCTTTGAAATCTTCTGTTCGGCTTTCACTTCATCATTTCTTCCATTCGCTTTAGCTGCTCTATGTGCAAGAGCAAGTTTCAGAGCCTCTTCTGATCCATTTTGGTCTTTTCTTTCTTTCCTGTCTTTTTAATTATCTTTTGCTTTCTTCATGTACGATGTCCTTGATGTCATCCCACAATTCCTCTGGTCTTCGTTCATTAGTGTTCGATGCATCAAATCTGTTCTTGAGATGGTCTCTAAATTCAGGTGTTATATACTCAAGGTCATAGCAGTCACAGACAACATGTAAACAAATGAGCATGGCTGTGTTCCAACAAAACTTTATTAATGGTCACTGAATTAAGTTTCATACAATTTTTTTCAAGGAATATGATGAAAAAATTTCCTGGTGAAAATTTTCATCATCAGTATACATTATTCTTCTTTTGAACTTTTTCAACAATTTAAAAATGTAAAAACTATCCCACCTCATGGGCTGTGCAATACAGGAAGCCTGTGAGACTTGGCCTGGGGTCGGTAGTTTGTAGACCCTGGATTAGACACATATGGTCAGTATGAATCTTGTTATTGTTTTTATTCATTGTCACCTAAGGACGTACGCTGGCTCTGACTCATGGGGACCCCACATACAACAGAATGTTACCCAGTCCTGTGCCATATTGTGAGTTCCTTCCTACCCTGGGTGATCATCTTACAGCACTATATTGAACAATATTCTGTTGTGATTCATAAGATTTTCATTAGCTAACTTTTAGAAGTAGGTCACCAGGCTTTTTTTTTTTTTTTCCTAGTTGTTGTTATTGTTTGCATGTTGCTGTGATGCTGGAAGCTATGCCACTGGCATTCAAAAACCAGCAGGGTCACTCACGGCAGACAGGTTTCAGCTGAGCTTCCAGACTAAGACTAGGAAGAAGGACCTGGTGGTCTACTTCTGAAAAGAATTGGCCAGTGAAAACCTTATGAATAACAGTGGAACATTGTCTGATACACTTCTGGAAGATGAGCTCATCAGGTTGGAAGGCACTCAGAATAAAATTCCCAATGGTGCAACTTAATTCATATTACAGGTTGCCCTTTGGCTGAGTTGACCGAAGCCATTTATCCTGGCACTGTGGTTGAAATTTTGTTGTTGTTAGGTGCCATTAAGTCGTTTGAAGATTTAAGAGGCTGAAATAATGACAAGGCAACTTGATCTGAGCATGGAGTGGGGGATATCTGGTCCTCATTGTCGTATATCCATTCTGGCATCTGCTAAGTGGCTGATTCTCCTTGTCCATTGTCTGTTGATCAAAACAGAAAATTGCTGAGTCATCCTTTGTTTCAGTTAACAAGGCTCCTTATTCATTCCCTCTTTTATGCTCATGTCACTCTTGTTCCTGCATCATGCGCAAGCATGAGACATTCTATGAACTGTACAACTGTCTGCTTAGACATGCCCTACAGCCCTACTGCTCAGGGGACTTCCCAGGGCTCTATTACAGAAACACAGTACATATTTCTTTCTATTTTGGGGTTTTCTTTCATAAATCCTCACCCCACAATAGCCTGGGGTTCTTTCTCAGAGGCTTGTCTGTGTCCATGCACCCATTGTCTTGAGCACAGAGTAGGGCAGCTACGGCTTGAATGGAAGTCTGGAGTGGGCAAGGAAGGGCCAAGAGGTAAAAAGAAATCCTAAGGACATTGTGGTGAATAGTTCAACAATGTCTATCTTCCTATACACACAATTTTACACATTGTATCTTAATTATTAAATATGTATCGAAAGATTACTATATGCCTAAAATATGGGTACATGACAGATATGGTTCCTTCCCTCAGGAAACTTACAGCTCAATGGATAAGATAGATATGTATCACTTAATCTCAAAATTAGTAATTATAAATGATGAACAAGACACATGGGCAAGCTCATATTGAAGTCATCAAGAATTTTTCACTTGGAACTACAATCAATGCCCATGGAAGCAGCAGTCAAGAAATCAAATGACGTATTGAATTGGGCAAATCTGCTGTGAAAGACCTCTTTAAAGTCTTCAAAAACAAAGATGTCACTTTGAGGACTAAGGTGTGCTTGACCCAAATATGGTATTTTCAATCCCCTCAGATGCATGCAAAAGCTGGACAATGAACTAGGAAGACCAAAGAAGATTGATGCCTTTGAATTATGGTGTTGATGAAGAATATTGAATATACCGTGAGCTGCCAGAAGAACGAACAAACCTGTCTTGGAACAAGTACAGCCAGAAGGCTCCTTAGAAATGAGGATGGGGAAACTCCATCTCACATTCTTTGGATATATTATCAGAAGGGACCACTCCCTGGAGAAGGCCATCATGCTTGGTGAAGTAGAGGGTCAGCTAAAGAAAGAAAGACCCTCAATGAGATTGATTGACATAGTGGCTGCAACAATGGGCTCAAGCATAGCGACAATTGTGAGGATGGTGCAGGATCAGGCAGTGTTTCATTCTATTGTACATAGGGTCATTATGAATCGGAACCTACTTGCTGGCACCTAACAACAACATGACTGCTTTTGCACTAAAACGGCAGAGTTGAACAGTTGAGATGAAGACTGTATGTTCTACACAGCCTAAAATATTTACTATTTGGCCACTTACAGAAAAAATTTGTCCAACCTTTATCTAATCTAAGAAGACTTAAAAAATGGTAAGTTTTCCATTTCTTGTTTTGCTTGATGATGTCTGTTGATGTGCCCTAGGGTCCGTATGAGTCAGAATCAACTCTGCAGCACCTAACAACAACAACTGCCAAATGCATCAGCCAAGATGTCATTGTTAATTATATGAATTAATGTGAGAAGGTACATCAAATTTGTGTATAAACTCTGCTAGAAAACTCTCTCTCCCCATACACACACTCGCATACACATTTGAACTCTAAACATAAGGGACAAGATCAACTAGTCAAATAAAAATATGAACTGTCTCTATAGTTGATTCTGAAAATTAGAACAAAAAACAATAAAAACAGAAAAAAAGCCACAAATCTAATTAGAGTAATTAAGATTTGCTATGCAAGTAGATTTATAATTTTATTCTCTTTCATGTGCAAATGTACAAATAAGAGACTCCTGTAAATGTTCTGAACAGCTAGAATTGAGGGTAGTGCAGATATTCTATAGATACTATTTTTTACTAGAATGAAATGACATTTTCCAGTTTTCAAAATTTGTATGAAGCACTGAATTGTATCAGAAAATTTGCAAATCAACTGTCTTATGAAGGCTGTTTTGAAGTCTTCTATGGTCTCCTCCTTGGCCAGGACTACATTTGAGCACAGAAAAAGTTACATATACTAGATTTATTTCTATTATAAATATATTTTAGTTTAGAATTTCAATGTGCAGGATAAAAATATTTAATTGGCTAAGTTGAAAATATTTTCAGTGTAGAATAGTGATTTTGTGATCCTCTGAATAATAATAGATAAAAGTTAGAGGGTGTAAAGTTTTCTTTGGATAACCTCTAGAAACATCTTCAATTCCTCCAAAACGACTTTTCTTCTCGTATTCCATATGTTAATTTAATGGTAACTATTGGTTTACTGGCTAAAGAGGCAGATAGAAAGTTAATGGAAAATAAAGGAAGGGGTTTCTCTGAAAACACTCTGAATACAATGCTTTGAGTATCTTTGACAGTGGTATTAGTATTCACAGCAGTTCAGTAAGAAAAGGTAAAATCAATTTGATCTCCTTTCTGAAATCCCATTTAACTATTTTCCCCCTAAACACAACATGCATTTTTAATTCAAATGTTTCACATTTTATTGAAGCATAATTTCCACCCCATTCCTAAAGAATCTACTTTTACTTGGTGCCACATCTGGTATCCCCCTCTGAAGCCTCTCCCTGCCGTCCTCCCATTTCACCAGCACTGGACTTTAGCTCCATCTGAGAAGTCCCGGGCCACATCTTGTGTCATCACTCCAAGAGGCACAGGGAGTCCCAGGACTTAGGTCAGCCATGAAATAAAACTTGCATCTTGGTGGAAAATTAGGAATTCACTTTGGGAATAATAACTTATTGTCAGGAAAACTTTTTATCTGTTACAGGCAGTCAATACTCACAGCACTTCATACTTGACACTTTCTTCATTTAACACTGTCTAATCAATGGTTTCAAAGATCCTCACTTTTACCCTAGTCACTTCTTGGTTACTGTGGGGCCTTGGCTAAGGTTAAAGTAGAAGAAGAAGTGGCATTTTCTGTTATGAGGTATTTTTTAAAAATTAACCACAAATAGTGCTCATAATAACAAATCTAGAGAAACGATTTTGACCACATCCGCGATTTTTTCCTCCTCCATATATACTCCTGAGATTTATTTTTATGCTGCTTTTTCACTTAAACCTGCAAAATTATACTCTTCATCATTTTGGAAGGAGTCTGAGACCATACATTATCAGAGAAAGGATAAAATATAAACAAGAATTGATTATAGAGATTACTTGTCATAAAATGGTGTTGACAAAGTCTTTTGTTATTTTTGTTTATAAAAAGGGGAAATAGATGTAATACCTGTGACAACCTTTGCTTTAGACAGAGAAATATAGAAAGAATTAAAAAAACACACACACACACAATAACATAAGTTTAAACTTTGGTGGTGAGAATATGATTCTGTTCAGCTATTTAAACCAGCCTTGCCACTCCCAGCTAACCTTCCCCATATCCCACAAATACAAAACAGAATTCTTCTACATTTCAAAAAGATGAGCAAAATTAATTATATTAATTTAGTTAAATTGTAATTAATATTTATTAAATTAATATTAATTTTGGATACATCAAAATTCTTATAAAATTGAATTACATTTCGTACCTGACCTTACTTAATACGTAAAATATTTTTGTATAATAAAAAAATGCATTTATTGTCACATTGTTAAGGAAGTTAGGGGCACAGATTGGAAACAGGAGATGTGCATTTCAGTGTAGTCTGTGATATCCACTAGCTGTCTGTTCTTGAGAAATACTGCATATGGGCCTTAATTTTGTAATCTGACAACCAGAAAACTGAAATGGATTATTTCCAAAGATCCCTCCAGTTTTAAAAGATTATAGTTTTAAATATAGTTGGATAATTTTAATTGTTCATGCAAATTTACATATATCTTCACATTGGATCTTTGCTTCACTTGATGCAAGATTCTTGTTCAGAAAAATCTCATTTATAGCAATTTCTTCAAGGAACCTATGACCTGCTCTGTGCTTACTTGCTTTGCAATCTAGTATTCACCTGTACGTTTGGGAAAAGTGGTAAAATAGTCCATGAGGAGGGGCTCAAAGTTCATTTTACCTAAGACCCAAGCAGACAGGTAGACTAGGATTTGGTGTGTGGTGGTGGGGAGACAGGAGGGCAAGATCCAGGAGATTATTTTAGGTGACAAATGAAGAATCAGTAAAGGACTTGGGCAAGTTTTGTTATCATAAATCAGTACAACAAGGATAAGTTCTAATGGCAGGGTAGGTCAGCACCCAAAAGTGAACGATTAAGAAACATAGTCACCACCTGTCAATTTGTCCTACTGTGGTGGCTCGCATGTAGCTCTGATGCTGGAAGCTATGCCACCAGTGTTTCAAATACTAGTAGGATCATCCATGGCAGACAATTTTCAGCAGAGCTTTTAGACTAAGCTAGACTAGACTGAAAATTAGTGATTGAAAACTCTATGAATCACATCAGAATATTGTATGATATAGTGCTAGAGGAGAAGCCCCCTAGGTTAGACGGCACTCAAAATACATAGTGGTTGCAACAATTGACTCAAGCATACCAACAATCATGAAGATGACAAAGAACTGAATGCTTCGTTCTGTTGTACATAGGGTGGCCATGAGTCAAAGTCAACTTGATGGCAACCAACAACAACAAGTAACACAAAGATCCAAGTCAGTACCAAAATACGTAATCGACAAGTTACGATGCCATAATAATAACAGGGGTAGCAAAATTTTTCTGGAAAGAGCCAAATACTAAATATTTTAGGCCATATGGCCTTTTCTGCAACTACTCAATTCCGCTATTGTAACGCAGAAGCAGCCATAGCGTATACGTAAACAAAAGAGAGTGGCTGCATTCCAATAAAACTTAGATCATGATCACTGAAATTTGAATTTCATACAATTTGTGTGTGTGTTATAAAATATTCTCCTTTTGAATTTTTTTTTCAACCATTTAAAATTGTAAAAACCACTTAATCCGAGGGCTGTTCAAACTCAGGTCGGGGCCAGATTTGGCCTGAGGGCTGTTGTTTGCCAACACTTGATAATTACATAACACAGTCAAATGGAGGTCTTTGAAATATAAATGAGTCTGCAGTATGTTAATTTTTGTAAATTAAAATCAGCAAAGACTTTTACATTTTAAATGTTGTTTTATTACCTTCAAACATATGCTGCAACTCAAACTAGCCCAACAAGTTCTACTATGGCTTCATTTAAGACATAGACGTGTAATTCAAGAAATAGTACATGTATTGTTTGTGGAATTTTTTCAAAATATTATTTGACCAAATTCTCTTCTCTTAAAGTAAAACTTTCCCTTACAATAGTGTTTGCATTCTTCATTAACTTTTATTTATATTTACTGCTTAAGGTTTACTTACTATGCTCCAGGCATAATCATCAACACTGTTTTATAGATTCTTACAATTATTCTCTGTGATAATATTTACATTTTATATATAAATAAAGAGTCTCTGAGTGGTGCCAAAGGTTAATGCATTTGGCTGCTAACTGAAAGACTGGAGGTTTGAGTCCACCTAGAGGCACCTTGGAAGAAAGGCCTAGTGATTTACTTCTGAAAAAGTAGCCACTGAAAACTCTATGGAGCACAGTTCTACTCTGACACAAATGGGGTCACCATGAATCGAAATCAACTGCATTGCAATTGGATTCTATATGTAAAGAAATGAGGTGAACAAGTAAATAAATTTATTTAAAATTGCATAGCTAGGCTGTCAAATCCAAAGCCTGTTCTGTTATCCACTCTACCCCACAGACTCAGATATATATTTTTTTCTTTAGCAAAAGTGATGTGAAGAGACCAGTGAAAAACACCATCATAATAATCGAATTGAGTGATGATAGTACTTTAAACCAAGATAGCTGTTCAGGGAACAAAATTAAGTAGATAGATACAAGAAATACACAGAATATAAGATAAATTTCGGAGTTGATTCCTTTACATTCTTTGGATCACAGTGTGAATAACAACTATAAAGACCTTTCCTGACCCCTCTGTATCTGTTGTTATTCTCTCTTACAAGATATACTTCTCTTACGATATGTTTTGTAAGAATTTAATTATTACTTTAGTTTTTATCAACTTTTTCCTTCACTTCTTTAAGCCCTCTGAGATGTAGAACTGTGTCATTTTTGCTCACTACTATATCTCTACCATAGCACTGTACTTGGCACATAACAGGGACTCAATGCATATTTATGAGTTAATAAATAAGCTGAGATGTGAATAATGTTGCATAAAAGCAAAGGGCTTTAATCTATGTTTGAAGGAAGAAAGAATAGGCCCACTACATGTATGGTGGTTTGATGACATCAATTTATTCCTGTTTGTCACAAACTGTAAGTAAAACTACTACAAATGTATTTTTTAAGATTTTTTAAATTAAATTGAACTCTCTAATTTTGAAATAATTAGGGAATTGCATGCAATTGTGAAACTTAATATGAGAAATCCCATGTACCTTCTACCCCCAATGGCAACATCTTGCAAAACTGTAGTACGATATCACAGCTAGGATATTGACATTGATACAGAACATTTACATCACGGAACCACTGATCTGTTTTCTATTTCTATATTTTTGTCATTTTAAGAATGTTATATAGGAGGCGGGGCCAAGATGGCAGAGTAGTCAGATGGCTTCCTATATCCCTCTTACAACAAAGACCTGAAAAAACAAGAGATTTGGGAGTTCTGGCAAAATGGCGCTCTAGGCAAAAGCACCACTCTGTCCCTCCACAGCAAACATCTGAAAAACTAAGCCGAACAGAGAATACAACAATCCTGAAACCCTAAAATATCAAATGAAGAGATAAAGAAATTGGCCAAGCACCAAATGGAGTGAGAAAACTGACAGAGAACGGAGAGCGAGGAGAGATTCATGCAGAGGTCCCCTACCAGCTAACGCAGTGTGGATCCGCCAACTTGGACTCCTACCAGAAACCAGCAAACAGGGGGTAAGAGAAAGAAGCCTGATTGAGCATCCAGAGGGAGACAAAACAACCGGTAATTTGCGATATACGCTTTCCCACACGCCACCCTTCTTCACACTGACTCTGCCTCCTCTGCTTCCAGCGGCCACAGTCTCTTGACCGGGAAACAGTGGCTGCTTGGATTCCACACACCCAAATGGGTGGCTGTCTGAGTGCCATTTGTTGGCTGCTGGTGTTGCTTTTTTTCCGCTTCTATTTATTTCTTCCTTGCCTCTCCCCACCTCCCCCTCCTTTAGCTTGTGTACCTCGCTCCGTGCGCCATCTTTGCTTCTTCCTGAGGGCTGCAGAGCTCCGGTAATTTGTGATATACGCTTTCCCACTCTCTACCCTGCTTCATCCACATTCGGGCCCCTCTGCTTCCCACAGACACAGTCTCTTCTCCAGAAACACCAGCCCACACTAGCTGGCTCTCTGGGTGCCATTTGTTGGTTGCTAGTGTTGCTTTTTTTTTTTTTCTGCTTCTTTTGACTTCTTACTTGCCTCTCACCACCTCCCCCTCCCTTTGCTCAAGTGCCTGGCTCCGTGCGCCATCTTTGCTTCTTCCTGAGGGGCTGTAGAGCTCCGTTCAAGTGTGGAGCTGCTGCCCGGTCTGGGCTGCCGTGCTGGTGGGATCCTGGGACTTTTGTTTGTTTGTTTGTTTTGAATAGTTTGTTTGTTTTCTTTTCCTTTTTTTGAGTTGGGAGCCCTTTCTGGCCAGGCTAAGCTGCATGGCAGGGAGATGCCCCTTCAGCTTCCACAGATGTGCAAAGCAATCCCTGAAGGCATTTCTTTATACATTGGTATTTTTTTTTTCTGTTTCTTTGGGGGCCTATCTTGTTTTTGTTTTTTTTTAACTTGTTTTGTTTTGTTTTTTTTCCTCTTTTTCCCTTTCTTCATTGCTCAGTTTCTCATCTCTCTATATCTTCCTTCTCTTTCTGTTCCCTGAATACCTGGCATTGTATACCTCTATGCCTTCTAGCCAGGCGGTACTGCAACACCTGAGAATGACTTCCCCAGACCTTATAGCTGCTCCGGTGGGATCCCAGGGAACTTTGCGGTTCCTTAACCTTTCTGATTCTTATTCACTCATTCTTTTCTTTTCTTCCTCCTCACCTTTCTGTTTTTCTCCATTTCATAGTCTCCCATCTCTCCACTCCAATGGCAAGCTCCCCTAGCAATCTTTTTTGTTTGTATGTTTTTGGCTCCTGTTCCTCTCTCCTTGCTCCCATATCCATCTTAGCTCCACACATAACAATCTCCCCACTGCATCCTGCCTACCTGCACCATGTGCATGACATCACACCACCAAGCAGCATGGGCACGGCCTACTGGAACCTGCCCTGCACTGATTACCAACCAGCTCTGGTAGCTGTACTAAGTGCCACAAACAACCCGTCCCAGTAACTCCTCTTCAGCTAGACTTGCCCTCCCATACCATATCTGAGTGACTGACCCTGCCAGCTGAATAAGGACGAGAAAAGTATTGTGCCCACAGACGAGCAAACAACAAAGAACACACAGTCTGCATGCTCAGACATAGTCAAATTTTTTTTAAAAAAAGGGATGAAACAAACAAATCTACAATCAATAAACGAGAAAAATAACTACTGAATGCCCC
>NW_004444018.1:196452-200599 GCF_000243295.1 Trichechus manatus latirostris
AGCTTGCAAGCGGCCATCTAAGATGCATCAATTGGTCCCAACCACCTGGAGTAAAGGAGAATGAAGAACACCAAAGACACAAGGAAAGTAGTAGCCCAAGAGACAGAAAGGTCCACATGAACCAGAGACTGCATCAGCCTGAGACCAGAAGAACTAGATGGTGCCCGGCTACCACCAATGGCTGCCCTGACAGGGAACACAACAGAGAGTTGCTGATGGAGGAGGAGAAAGATGGGGTGCAGAACTCAAATTCTAGCAAGAAGACCAGACTTAATAGTCTGACTGAGACTGGAGGTACCCCAGAAAGCATGGCCCCTGGACTCTCTATCAGCACAGAACTAAAACAATTTCCAAGGCCAACTCTTCAAACAGGGATTGGACTGGACCGTGGGACATAAAGTGATGCTCATGAAGAGTGTGCGTCTTAGTCAAGTAGATACAAGAGACCAAATGGTCAGCTTCTGTCCAGAGGTGAGATGGGAAGGCAGAGAGGGTTAGGAGTTGGTTGAATGGACACGGGGAATCAGGGGTGGAAAGGAGGAGTGTGCTGTCACAGAATGGGATGAGCAATTAAGGTCACATAACAATGCATGTATAAAATTTTTCATGGGAGACTAACTTGAAATGTAAGTTCATTTAAACTATGACAATAAAAAATAAAAAAGAAAATATTCTACATTCTACCTTGGTGAGTAGCGTATGGGGTCTTAAAAGCCTGTGAGCAGCCGTCTAAGATACTCCACTGGTCTCACACCTTTGGGAGACAGGGAGAGTGAAGAAAACAAGATACAGGGGAAAGATTAGTCCAAGGGACTAATGGACCACAAACACCACAGCCTCCACCAGACTGAGTCCAGTACAACTGATGGTGCCAGGCTACTACCACTGACTGCTCTGACAAGGATCACAACAGAGGTTCCTGGACAGAGCTGGAGAGAAATGTAGAACAAAATTCTAACTCACAAAAAAATACCAGACTTACTGGCCTGACAGAGACTGGAAAAACCCCGAGAATATGGCCCCCGAACATTCTTTTAGCTCAGTAATGAAGTCACACTCGAGGTTCACTCTTCAGCCAAAGATTAGATAGCCCCATAAATCAAAACAAGACTAATGGGGCACAACAGTCCAGGGACAAGAACTAAGAGGCAGGAGGGGACAGGAAAGCAGATAACAGGGAACCCAAGGTGGAGAAGGGAATATGTTGACATGTCGTGGGGTTGTTAACCAATGTCATAAAACAATATGTATATTAACTATTTAATGAGAAACTATTTGTTCTGTAAATGTTCATCTAAAGTACAATAAAAAATTTAAAAAAGTATTTTGCTTTGATAAAGTCCTTTTTAAGAGGATGGAAAAACCAAGTACAAACTGGGAGAAAACATTTGCAAACCATGTATCTGATAAAGCACTTTTATTTAGAATATGTAAAGAACTCTCAACACTCAACAGTAAAACACACACAAACGGAGAATAAAAACTCCATTCAGAAAAGAGGCAAAAGACATGACATTTCACAGAAAAAGATAAACAGATAGCAAATAAGCAAATCAAAAGATGTTTAACTTCATTAGCTATTAAGAAAATGCAAAATAAAGCCACAATAAGCTGTCACTACACACCTATAAGAATGGTTAAATTTGTTCCTTTCCTCTAGGTTTTCAAATTTGTTAGAGTATAATTTTTCATACTATTCTGTTATGATTCTTTTAATTTCAGTTGAGTCTCTTGTGATATCACCCATCTCATTTCTTATATGGGTTATCTGCTTCCTCTCCCGTTTTTCTTTTGTCAGTTTGGCCAATGGTTTATCAATTTTGTTGATCTTTTCAAAGAACCAGCTTTTGGTCTTACTAACTCTGTCAATTGTTTTTCTGTTCTTTATTTCATTTAATTCTGCTCTAATTCTTATTATTTCCTTTCTTGTTTAGCCCAAGGGCTTCTTTTGCTGCTCTCTTTCTACTTGTTCCAGTTGTAGGGTTAATGTTTTGATTCTGGCCGTTTCTTCTTTTTGGATGTGTGCATTTATTGCTATAAACTGACCTCTGAGCACTGCTCTCACTGTGTCCTAAAAATTCTGGTAGGATGTGTTTTCATTCTTATTTGATTCTATGAATTTCCTTATTCATTTTTAATTTCTTCTATAATACAGTAGGTTTTGAGCAAGTCTGTTCAGTTTCCATGTGATTGATTTTTTTCCTTGCTTTTTCTGTTATTGATTTCTACTTTTATGGCTTTACAGTCAGAAAAAATGCTTTGTAATTTTTCGATGCTTTGGATTTTGTTAAGGCTTGCTTTATGGCCTAATATGTGGTCTATTCTGGAGAATGTTCCATGTGTGTTGGAAAAAAAAGTATCGTTGGCTGCTGTTTGGTGCAGTGTTTGGTATATGTCTATGAGATCAAGCTGGTTGATTGTAGCATTTAGCTCTTCCGTGTCTTTGTTGAGCTTCTTTCTGGATGTTCTGTCCTTCACTGAAAGTGGTGTGTTGAAGTCTCCTACTACTATTGTGGAGCTGTCTATCTCTCTTTTTAAAGCTGTTAGAGTTTGTTTTATGTATTTTAGAGCCCTGTCTTTGTGTGTGTAAAAATTTGTTACAGTTATGACCTCCTGGTGTATTGACACTTTAATCATTATGTAGTGTCCTTCCTTATCCTTTGTGGTGGATTTTACTTTAAAGTCTATTTTCAGAGACTAATATTGCCACTCTTGCTCTTTTTTTGAGTGATGTCTGTTTGATATATTTATTTCCATCCTATGAGTTTTAGTTTGTGTCTTTAAGTCTAATGTGTGTCTCTTGTAGGCAGCATATAGATGGATCATGTCTTTTTATCCAATTTAGCACTCTCTGACTCTTTATTCGTGCATTTAGTCCATTTACATTCAACATAATTATTGCTAGATATGAGTTTAGTGCTGTCATTTTGATGTCTTTTTTTTTTGTTTGTGTTGTTGACAGTTTCTTTGTTCCACTTAATTTTCTGTGCTGAGTCATATTTCTTTGTGTATTTTATTTCATCTTTTTCACTTTTGTTGATTTTGAATTTTCTGAGTCTTTATATTTTTCTTGTTTTTTATTTTGATGTGTAGGATTGTTAGTTTCCTCTGTGGTTACCTTAATATTTACCCCTATTTTTCTAAGTTTAAACCTGTCTTTTATTTCATTATATTGCCTTGACTTCCTCTCCATGTGAAAAATTTGTCTACATATTTTAGTCCCTTTATTTTGTTTTAATGTTGTCTTTTACATATTGATGTCTCTGTTTCCCTATTTTCAGTGTTTTAGCTTTCATTTATTTTTTGTGACTTCCCTATCTGGGTTGATAACTATAAGTTCTGTCCTGTGTTCTAGTCTTGTGTTGTTATCTGATGTAATTGATGTTCTAACCAGAGGACTCCTTTAGTATTTCTTGTAATTTTGGTTTTGTTTTAGCAAATTCCCTAAACTTCTGTTTATCTGGAAATGCCTTAATTTCACCATCATATTTGAGAGACAGCTTTGCTGGATATATAATTCTTGGCTGGCCATTGTTTTCCTTCAAGGCTTTATATATGTCATCCCATTGCCTTCTTGCCTGTATGGTGTCTACTGGGCAGTCCGAGCTTATTCTTGTTGACTCTCCTTTGTAGATGATTTTTTGTTTATCCCTAGCTTCTCTTAAAAAATTCTCTCTTTATCTTTGGTTTTGGCAAGTTTGATTATGTCTTGGTGACTTTTTTGGGAGGATCTACCTTATGTGGGGTTCGATGAGCATCTTGCATAGATATCTTGTCATCTTTCATGATATCAGGGAAGTTTTCTGCCAACAAATCTTCAACAATTTTCTCTGTATTTTCTGTTATCCCCCCTGTTCTGGTACTCCAATCACTCATAGGTTTTTCCTCTTGATAGAATCCCACATAATTCTTAGGGTTTCTTCTTTTTTTAAATCCTTTTATCTGATTTTTCCACAAAGAAGTTGGTGTCAAGTGCTTTATCTTCAGTGTTACTAATTCTGACATCCAGTGCCTCAATTCTGCTCCTCTTACTTTTTATTGAATCGTCTAACTCTGAAATTTTGTTGTTAATCTTCTGCATTTCTTTTTTTGTTCATTTTTAATTTTTTTTATTGTACTTTAGATGAAGGTTTACAGAACAAATAGT